>NW_015238276.1:0-646 GCF_001447785.1 Gekko japonicus | reverse complement strand
TAAATCTCACACAATAATCCATCATTACCCTCCTTCCAATCAAGGCAAGGCCGTCGGTTCTGGAGACTCTAATGGAAAGCCATAGCAGGCCATTTCTCCCACATGGATATGAGCGGCGGCCGCCCCCTCTTTTGTTTTGTGTGTGCGTCCGTGTTACATACACATGCTATTACTGTGCGAGAGAATTCAAAAGAACAAAAGCAGATGTTGTATTTACATCTGGAACATTATTAAGCCTCCCATTTGAAAATGGCCTAAAATTCAAAGGCCTGTCTAGAGGATACTCCATTGGATGGAGTAGCTGAAATGGGGGGAGTCAATGTGCATTTTAGCTAAAGGGTTAGGACGAAGGAACAGTGCAAGAAGAGTCCCCCCTCCCAAAGAGAAGTGGGGACTGGGTTGCAGAGCTTCTACGGAATGTGTGAATGTGGGTGGGAGAGACAGGATGGTAAAAGCTGAAGCCAAGATTTAGGATGCGCAGTACAAAAAAAGTTAGTGTTCTGGTTTGCCTGCTTTGAGGCATACTACATTTTTAAGAGTTGCTGCTTTACAGATTGAATATTAACCATGCAATTAGAACAGCTCCCACTAGCACATACAACAAAGTAAACTGCAAGCCCTACAGGCAGTGCCGGATTTACGCATA
>NW_015238275.1:0-646 GCF_001447785.1 Gekko japonicus | reverse complement strand
ATGACCCCTGCCCCTTCCCATGAAAAGTAACTATGAAGAAGAAAGACAGAGGCCAGGCTCAGACCCACAGCCCCCATACCAAAGGTTAGCATCCTAACCACTGGGCCAATAAGGCAGCTGCAAAGAGGGCATGCAATCAGACATGAGACACTCTGTTGCAGTCACAACCAGCCGTCACAACCAGCCAGGCAGAGACCACTGCACAACAGGCATGGCTCAGTGGGAAGGCACTGAGGTCACTTGGGCAGAGCTCCTGGTCCAGTCCCCACATGGGCAGACACCAGTGGCAGGCAAAAGCCTCCGAAATGTCATTTTGTCCCCACAAAAAGTGAAAGGGGTGACTGGACAGCCTTAGCTGATAGGCCACCTGAGAGATGCATCATTTTGGCGGAGATGCCTCTCCACAAGCCTTCTATGCTGCACCTGTGGCAGCAATTCCCCTGTGTCCACCCTGGGTCTCGTATACTTCCATGAATGTGAGATTCTTCTTGCACCCCTTCATGCTACATCCAGACCCCCGCAACAGATCCCCTGACCTTCAGGTGTTGCTGTAGGAGGAAGGGTGCCCTAATGATTATGTGGAACACCATGCATACCTTTTTGGATCCCAACCTATAGCCACATGTGCTAAGTCTGGCTTCAGTTC
>NW_015238274.1:0-646 GCF_001447785.1 Gekko japonicus | reverse complement strand
CCCCGTCTGAATGCACCCTCTGTGTGGCTTGGGAAGGGGCAGAGGGCTCTTCTCCTGTGTACTGCTTTATTTTTCTTCTGAAGCTAAGTGACTCTGAGCATTGATGAGAATGAGCAATTAAATAAGAAACAAGCTTGAAAGGAAGAAAGCTATTCCCCTTCTAGGTTCAAGATTACATGACAGAATGATGTGAGAAGACTCTGACTGCACTGTACATTTTTACTGGGATTATTTACAGCAGTGGAATGGGGATTATCAGTGCTGAAGTTGTTCTTTTCTTAGGACAGAGAGTATTGGGTAATGCCCTTCACACCATGGGTCTAATTTGTTGATCCTTCCGGTCTAGTCCCACCAGGCAGCCAGATATCACTACTGTACTTTGTCTGTTGCTGACAGGTAATCACCAGATCACCTGTTTCTTTCAGCATCCTCTCACCTCTCCAACACCTCCAGGCCAAAGCTCCAAAGGTTTCCTGATGGTATGCATGCCCTCTCCAGTGAGGTGAATTTGGAAGCCCTTCAACTTTCTTTAACGCACAATGTTATGCAAGCACTTTGTGGATACGGAAAGCCATTTTTAAATATCTAAGGCCCCTGCCACATGGCAGAGGAAAAGTCGCTAAAAGCGCTGCTTTTAAAAGCCGCG
>NW_015238273.1:0-646 GCF_001447785.1 Gekko japonicus | reverse complement strand
ATTCTTGGTGTTTTGGGGGGAGGGGCAACCGTGGGAGGGTTTGACTTGTAGCTTTGCCCAAAGTCTGCGAAACTAACGGAATCCATAGGTAAATTCTGACCTGAGCCTTTACATTCAGACCAATCACACATGCCTGCTTTGTCTGGAGATATACTCCGTTAACACAGCAATTGTCCAGACAATTGTCCACTTTCTGCCTAGACACTGTCAGCATTTTCAGTGAAGGCAAACCTTCCTGAGCCCTCCATCACTGCAGCTGGTGCCCCCGCCGGGGCAAGCAGGGCAAAGCTCTGCAGTCCAGCATGGCTTGTCCTCATGTGACTTCTCTGTGTGCAGATGGAAGTGGCCACGGCCGTTTCTGCACTTGTGAATACACTTAGGCAGGGAAAGTAGCACAATATGGGCTGGGGGCACCAGGACAATCCACAGGAGGTGTCTAGTGGATTGGGGCCCTGACCTGGATAGCCCAGGCTAGCCCCGTCTTGGAAGCTAAGCAGGGTCGGCCCTGGTTTGTACTTGGCCGGGGGACCACCAAGGAAGGCCTGGCAATGGCAAACCACCTCTGAACGTTCCATGCCCTGAAAACCCAGTGGGGTCGCCCCGAGTTGGCTGACAGCAAAAAAAAGGAAAGAATAAGAGAAGCCAA
>NW_015238272.1:0-646 GCF_001447785.1 Gekko japonicus | reverse complement strand
ACACCAAACTGGCTCCCACGCAGGAGGCACTCCGGACTACCACGCACCGGCCGGCCATCTTATTCTGAATTGGTTCTACACTGGGTTTAAATTGTATCTTTTTGATGCCGTTTTTACTGTGGAATGACCTGTTGTGATCTGCCCCGAGCCCACTCGTAGGGGAGGGCAGGATATAAATCAAATAAAGAAATAAATTGATGTTGTAGCCAACGTCTGTCTGACTGGCAACTGGGTAGTGGCTACCCGCTGACAACAGTCTTGCGCTACCGCAGTTTGGCTTTTGGAAACCTGACATTGGGTGGTGGCCGCAATGACAAAATGGCTGCCTCAGGAGATGCAGATGACTACAAAACGTCAGGGAGTGAGATGATGGCATACCATGAATAGTTACTCTTCAGCATTTCGGGCAGAAGCTCTGTTTAGCGGGATGCCTTTAAAACGAACATATTGTTTAGAAACATATTGTTTAGCAAGCTGCCAAATTTATTTTATTTTGGTTTTCCCATGTATGCGCTTGAGTGCTTTCACTTTCATATGTAGACCTGTTGATGCACTTAATAACTTAGTTGCTGGAACGTGTATATCTCTCAAGGCCACAGGTGGCTGCTGCTAGATAATTGCTTTGGTGATCTCACGGAGAGCCGTG
>NW_015238271.1:0-646 GCF_001447785.1 Gekko japonicus | reverse complement strand
TGAGATTGAGTGAAAAACCTGGCTGAATCCAACCCAGCCAAGACATTGTGAAAAAGGTACAAAACAGTACACCCCAAAACATTTGGATGATCCCAGTACCATGTGCCTTTGTTGTATTCCCTCAAAACAGGCTGACATCTCCTAAACACAGTTCCCTGCTCTGCCAGTTCATTACCATTTAAATACGCTCAAAATAAGCAGAGAATGCACAAAGACATTGCTTGCTCAGTCTCTCCAAGGAAAGCACTGAGCAAACTTTTTAATGCAACCTCTCCCTTCCTGTTCGTGTAATTAACTTGAGTACTGCATTGCTCTGCAGCTTCTTTCTGAGTCATAACTAATAGTTACTGTGTAATTACTTTTGAACCTCTGTGAATTGCGTGATCCCTTTGATTACTGCCCTTCAAATCAGCTGAACAGAAATGAGTGTGTTGCAGTCCTAGTTTTGCATAATCCTCTGATTGCCCGGACAGTCGTGTCTTCTGAGATTGGGCATGCAATTCTGACCATGTGACATCTAGTTCAAATGAATTCAATGGTATTTGTGTGAATAGACAACTCAAAGTAAACAAAGAAACACAAAGATTAAACAACTGTTGATGTTGGTATTTTGTAGGACAGGGATCAGTACTCAGTCCGATGCTTT
>NW_015238270.1:0-646 GCF_001447785.1 Gekko japonicus | reverse complement strand
GATTAGCAGGAGAAGGAAGAATATTAAGGCCTGTAATAGATTCTATGCGGTTCAGAACGATATCCCAAATTTTTTTGATATGGGAGGTCTGTCCCAGACAGGTCAATGTGGAAAGCGTTCCTTGAAGACTGAACGTTTTGCAGATGGCAGAGCCAACACCAACCTTTTGTCTGAGCCATTCATCATGGCGCGTCTTAGTTTTTTCTCCCGGGGCTTTTGGAAGAGAGTTCTGCCAATGGGGAGGCTTCTCCTGGCATGAACTCTTATCTGTTGGCACCAGGTCTTTTTTGGCTGCATCGTATCTTCAAGACGGGAATAGATTGCATAGAATGTTGATTTAATTAAGAAACTGGCTGGTGGCTGGGCCTGTAATAAGGTGGCTGCCGGCCCACACCCTGTCTTGTTTTTGGTTCGAACCCTGCATAGCCCTGGGCAGGCTTGGAAGGGGAGGTTGCTTGTTGCATGACTAGCTTCTCTGCTGATAAGCTAGACACTCACCGAGCAGGGAGGAAAAGGGGGCCATTGCATGCAATGCCAGAGAACCATAGCATCAGTTCTCTCCATCAAACGCCCAAGTTCAAAAAGGGTTTAAGCACATGTGGTTGGGCCGTACCTGCATGTCTGCCAGAGACAGATGGAGAAGAGG
>NW_015238269.1:0-646 GCF_001447785.1 Gekko japonicus | reverse complement strand
CAATTCTCAAACCCAAATACGAACAGAGATCTCACCTTCTTTGAAAAGCTATTAACACAAGACACAATCTCTTGTAAAGGTCTTATTTCAACAATATATAAAGAACTATTAAGCCTTATATTTACTAAACCATCTTCATATCAGCTTGCTTGGGACAAGGATTTGGGAACCCAATTACAACAAGAAGTCTGGGATAATATATGGACAGCGCCGGGAATTACTTCCACATCGCTAAACATTAGGGCACAAGCCATCAAACTAATGATGCGTTGGTACTACACGCCTCTCAAACTACATCTCATAAACAACGAATACTCACCACTTTGTTGGAGAGGATGTGGAGAACAAGCTGATTATATACATTGCTGGTGGTCCTGCAAAAAAATAAGACAATATTGGTTACTAATAAAAGCAGCAATCGAGGACATAACGCACACAGACTTACCTCTCACTCCTGAGACAATATTGCTTGATGCATGGTATGATGAATCTGCTCCAAACACACAAAAAGACTTAATCTCGACCCTTTTAGCAGCAGCTAAAACAGTTATTGCGAGTAACTGGAAAAGTACAAATGCACTTACCTTACATCAATGGCATATGAAGGTCTGGGAGAACTATACACTGGAAAAAATAAACTTATCTA
>NW_015238268.1:0-646 GCF_001447785.1 Gekko japonicus | reverse complement strand
CCTGCTTATGGCAAAGCCGGAGAAATTCTGCCCTGCCACCATGCTTGCCACCAATAGTTGCAGGTCTCCAGTCTCGGCCAACAGCTTACAGCAGCACAAAACAAAGAGGGCCTGCCACCTATACAGGGACCGTCTTGGCTTCTCAGAACACCCAACAATACTGACCCAAAGTCAGTGGGCAATAATAAAAGAAACAGGGACTGCCTGACGCGCAAGCATTCCACAGCGTCAGAATGGCCATGGACTTAAAATATCCATCTAGGTCAGAGTTCTGCCTGCCCTTCTCAAGCCTGAGGCTTGCTGTCCAGCATCTGATGAGCAGTCGTATGCTCCTTCTGACCACGCCTTCCCCAACTGTGAGAGGCATTAAGGTGCCATGGACAAAGAAAAAGAGGAAGATGAGCAAAAGGTTCGTACCTGGATGCTGGCACTGTGGTTGGGCATCCCCGAAGAGAGAGAGATCAAGACTGAAATGCACAAGCAGATATGTGTTTAGATTTATATCCAGACGCTCCAAATTTTCCTGAAAGCAGCTGGACTACACAACAGAGGGAAAAGAAACCCTGCCATGTAAAGGTGACTGCATCGGAACTCACGCATCCCTGGTTTACAACTTGCCATTCAGTCACAGAACACAAGGTGGCCT
>NW_015238267.1:0-646 GCF_001447785.1 Gekko japonicus | reverse complement strand
TGGGACCTGGGGGCTGGCAACCCTATAAATGTAGCATCCTAATGTCCTTTTCAACAGTCATTGCTCACTAAGACCTATATAACAACCAGCCTTAGTAATGTAGCCAAAATATGAAAATATAATTTATTTCTATTTTTAATTATTTGCTCTTCACATTTTCAGAGCACTACACAAATATTAACTATTAGCTTTTCCCCTTTAAAATGCCAATAAAGATATGATGATGACAACTATTAGCTTCATAAAATTTTTGAGAGACAGAACCTAAATATTGGAGACACAATACACACAGGCTTGCCTTCTACGTTAACAGCTTTTGTTCAGAGGAATACACAGTTCTTGAAATCACTTGCCATATGTAGGAAGCCCTTTATTTAACTTCTCCTAATGAGTCAGATACGTGAATGTTGATCCTAGATTCTCAGCTACTGAGTCATGAATCCACAATGGATTACGTCTTACATAAAATATGGTTTTTAGCATGGAGGTGACTTTTGAAAGAACTTTTGTGAATAAACATGGTATTACCCATAGAAATGTCTGACAACCAACAGAAGGGTGAATCATGATCAAAGTATGGATGGATTTAAGAGTTGCTATAGGTATACAGATGGAGGGCCAATTACAAATTAGATCTGAAAACATG
>NW_015238266.1:0-646 GCF_001447785.1 Gekko japonicus | reverse complement strand
GGAATCAGGTTGGGGGGACCCAAGCCTAGGCACAAAAATCCATCTGGTTCAAAGCAAATCAAGAGCATCTGCAAATGTAAGTGCAAGAAGAGACTAAACCCATCAAGTTTCATTTCCACTATGCTTTGTCAGCTTGCTCATCGTGATTGCAGAGAAAAGCCTGAAAATAGTAGTTAATTAATGCTCCAGAAAACAAAGCTAATCTCACAACTTCTGCAAGTTTTTCTTTTTAAAAAAGCAAAAGTGTTTGGATTAGCAGTCATGAGAACACAAGAGAGAATCCTTGCCTCTTGACCTGAACCTATTTCTAACATGGTACTTATTGCAGAATTTATAACCATTGAGACTGAAAATTACCCTTTGAGGTGAGATAAGAAGTTGCAGTGAAGCATGCAAAAGAAAGTTTATTTGCAAAATCACACAGAAGTCTTGGTGTGTTTTGACCTTAAGCAAGGCATAAATTTGTTTAGGAATCTCTCTTTAAACATTCCTAGAGAACTGTGTAACATTTGCTCTTGGATATGTGATGCCAAAACATTAATTTGTTACTCAGGGAAGGAGGAAACCTGCAGAGCAGTTCCTAAAATATAGGACATGGTCAAGCCTTGGCACTAGAATCTGTGGTGTCATTAACAACAAACCCAGC
>NW_015238265.1:0-646 GCF_001447785.1 Gekko japonicus | reverse complement strand
ATAGTACTCCTCCATTTGGCTCATAACTCTAAGTGGATTCATACCTTTCTCAGAGATAATGTTGTATGATCAGTTTCACCATGAAATATCTTTAGGCATGGAAATAATTTGCAAGAACATACCCATCAGAAAAGGAATAGTTTTGTCCACCAAAGAAGGAAGGAGTTGAGGAAAGAGAAGTCAAATGAAAGGAAAGACAAAGGTTCCAGCTTGTGTTGTTTCAACTGACTGTTATTTCATGGGTCACAGAATAGCAGCCTTCCTTCCTGAGCTGTCAAAAGAAAGACAGGCATATCAATATTTAAAACATTTAAAATTAATATCATTGTCCCTGTCTCAGTGAAAACTGAGTCAAGCCAACCAACTTTTAACTCCTTTTTTGGAAAAGTAACTAGCTTGGTTGACCACGGAAATGTCATGGGTTTAGTGTATCATGACTTCAGCAAAGCATTAAAAAGTGTCCCATGTTATTCTTGTGGACAAAATGATTAAATGTGTGATGGAAGATACTACTGTTAGAAGTATTCATTGCTGGTTCAACAATTAAGTGAGTTTATAGGGTGACACAGTAAATGAGTTCCTTCTTTTAGACTGTGATGATCCAAACTAATATCTTTCCTGAATTCTGAGGGACAAAATTAGACTG
>NW_015238264.1:0-646 GCF_001447785.1 Gekko japonicus | reverse complement strand
TCTTGGAACACAAAACCATTATCCTGGCTGGACAGAATTACAATTTTGCGTTCTTTTATCTTACCAAAATACCTATATCTCTTCAGAACCTTACCTATATATATCACTGAACAGCAAATCAGTAAGTGGCAAAAGGAAATAAACCAATTTATATGGAATTTCAAATCCCCAAGAATTGCCTTCCACAACTTGAGAATTTCACGAAAAAAGGAGGTTTAGCTCTACCGGATCTAAATAACTATCAGAAAGCCACTATCCTTGCAACAATAGTACGTCAATACCATGAATCACAACCTGGATTGGAAATTGATTGGAAAAAAATCCATTCCAGAGCAAACCTTTCAAGAACTCTTATGGAAAGAATCTTTCAAAGACATAGATAGCAAAATTAAAAACCCTTTTATGAGAGCAACACTCAAGAAGTGGTATGAACTTAAACCCAAACTCACACAAAAATATTCCCAACTAAGCACATTTACCAGACAAAAATGGTTCCAACCTGCCAAAACTCAAAACTCTTACGAGACCTGGAGAGCTGCGAACCTAAACAAAATTATAGATGTGATACAAAAAGGCAAAATAATACCAAAAGTAGACTTGGAAAGAAAACACAAAACTTCCATCAAATGGTTCGAATACCTACAAG
>NW_015238263.1:0-646 GCF_001447785.1 Gekko japonicus | reverse complement strand
TAGGCAACTCTATAAAAATATTTTTCTCCTAAGTAACACCTATGTGATTGTCAGGGTAGCTTGGAGACTTGTCTGTCATTTGTGTTTCCACCGAAATTTGGAGAGCACGCCCCTTCCTTAAACCTCTAAACTATGGTGTGATTTTGTATTAGTTATCCCAAGCCTTTAAAACTATAGAATGCTTAGAGACAGTATAGTTGTGAAAAGGAGAGTATATATCTTTGATTTGGGCATTGAATTGTATCCCCTCCACCCAAGCAAAATGTAATAATCAGGAGATTTCTCGTTTTTTTTAATAGATGCTGATATGAAAAAGTCAAAAGTACCACATGTTTTTTTTATTTTGAGGATATATTTGATAGCTTCATCTGTAGCAAACCCTGATGACTGAAGCATTGGAATTTATATATATATTTATATAATTTCAATTTATATATTTTAAATCTTGTATGTTGACAGTTGATACATAAGGGCTTCTCTGTTGGCAGAAGCCAAAGACAGATTTCCAGAGTTCTTATGGGTTCTTCACTTGAAATTCTAGTGGACAGAATAAGGAGAAATGTTGTATGGCTATAGTTAAAGTAAATATACCAGTCTGGATTGGCCTTTCACCTCAGTAACCATATGGTTAAAGTAAAACAAGAGT
>NW_015238262.1:0-646 GCF_001447785.1 Gekko japonicus | reverse complement strand
TCTTAAAGGAGCCACAGGACTCAGACTTTTCTCTCTCTCCTGGCGGGGTGCTTTGCCTCGCCCTCCCTTCCTCCCAAAGGAGGAGCCCTCAGCCAATGGAGGGAAGGGAGGCTCAGCCTGGAAGGAAGCAGGAAGCAGCATGGGGAGCTGGGCAGAAGCAAACTGCAATGCACCAGCAGCAGCCCCAAAGAAGGAATCAGGAGGGAGCCAGGTGTCCTTAGGCCAGGGACAAGCCCTGCAGGGGCTGTATCCAGCCTGTGGGGCTGTATGTTTGCCACCCATCCGCTATTCACGACACAACACTGGATTTGGAAGCTCTGGGAAGTTGCTGAATCCAGTTTGGTTTGTAGAGCAGAGATGCTTCCCATCCTCCCTTTCTGTGTTGTGACAATTTCCTCTCTTCTCACGAGTAAAACTTTGCTTCCATTACAAGCAGAAGTGGGATGTCATCAGGCTCATCTGTGCCAGGATGGTTCAGTTCCCATTTTTGGCCCTGCAGCTCCCATCGGCATCCGGAAGTGGGTGTATTCTCCTCTCTGTACTGTTTCTCTCCCCCTGGCAGCCCCCGCACGTTCCACTTTCCATGTTTCCTTCTCTAGTAAGCTCCCACCAACCAACCCACCGATGATTCAAAGCAGCTTACATA
>NW_015238261.1:0-646 GCF_001447785.1 Gekko japonicus | reverse complement strand
TAAGTCACTCAACTGACCCATCAATCAATCAATACCTTGAGCCAAGCTTGCTATCTCACCACTTTTCCCCCTTCGGCATCAATGGACTTCAATACTGTCAACACTCATATATCAGTTTTAACAGAGACCATTTTATAGCCAACAAATGTTAATGGCTTAAGCATTTTTGCAATCATTTTGGAAGGAAATTTTTACCCTGGCAGGCTCTTTCTTTTCAAGCTGCTGAGACATTAGGTTTCTTTATGGTAATAAAGTTGAGACAACTGATGACGTGAACTGATTTTGCTGTCTACTTCCTTCCCCTTTTGAGAGCTGGGCAGTCCACACCATGTTTGAGTTTTAACGTAACTTTCCAGTTGTCATTTGTTTAAGATATAACTTGATGTACCTTATTTTATTAGTTAATCTGTTTATAATTTCTCAATTTCACATCCATCAGGAAAAAAAACAAATGCCCTGGCAGCAGAGCATACTCTCCAGTAGATCAAATTAAACCAGGATGAATAAATGAATTATCTGGAATTAATAAAAATGTTAGATAAATTACAAAAAGATTAACCAATAAAATAAGGTACATCAAGCTATATATTAAAGGCCCTGTTCATACGAGGGGTTTGGGGCCGGGAGCGAGACAGAACGGAGGCGG
>NW_015238260.1:0-646 GCF_001447785.1 Gekko japonicus | reverse complement strand
CCCACACACACACCATTTCTACTGGCAGAAATGGTTCAGGAGGAAACCCGGAAACCCCTCCCCCCTCCTTTGAAGTGCTCTAAAGCCCCAAAGAGCGACACAGCACTTTTAAGGTAAGATATCCAGTTCATACATGTGACAGTGTGTTGGGTCAGTTGCTCATGTCCCAACACGTGTCACATGTGATGTCTAGTTTGGCTCTTAGACATGCCTTCATTGAGTAGAAAGGTAGAATTTAAAACCAAATCATACATAAATTTCCAAAAAATCTATTGTTCTCACTCTTGAACAAACAACCTTACTGCCCCTTCTACTCCCCCCCCTTTTTACTTCACATGGAATAAAGTGCTAATCAAGCCATGATACATTCCCTCACACTGGCTCCCTTCTCACCCACCATTTCACAGATAATGTAAGCGAGAAAAAAGAAATGCAGTCCCCTTCTTCTTTCACAAGCAGTTAAGGAGAGGCGACTTTTTAATCTAGGTGCATAAAATACCATTGTAGCTCAGAGCCATTACAAAACCAGGATATCTTGACGTGGCGGGACTGCCCAAGATGAAATGGTGGATATCTTCCAGCTAAATTTCACATAATCTTAATAATTTGGAATAAGTGTGATTTGTTCTGAACATCACCTGGAGTG
>NW_015238259.1:0-646 GCF_001447785.1 Gekko japonicus | reverse complement strand
GGTCTAAGTATAACTCGTATCTATCCCCTCAAGTATCCATGTTAACAAATTTCACCGGACAACCCTGGTTCAAGCCGGCACTGAATCGTGATTCATTTAAAACTTGGAAACTGCTAAACTTGACCAGGTTTAAAGATATACTCTCTCATGGCCAACTCATATTAAAATCTCAACTGGAAGGAACATCAGGTCTAACTATCCCGTGGTTTGAATATTTTCAAATTAGACAATTAATTAACTCTCCAAAGTGCGTTAAACTTCGGGGAAAACTCACGGATTTTGAAAAATTACTATACACTAAAGACACTCCTATAAAGGGGCTAATTTCTAAAATATATCTAATATTGTTACACCACAAAAACCCTACACTACTTACCTATCAAAAATCGTGGCACAAAGACTTAAAGCAAACACTGAATGCAGATCAATGGGACCGGATTTGGAGCTCTTCAGCACTTACTTCCACATGTTTAAACATCCAACTTCCCTTTTTTAAACTCATAGCCAGATGGTATAAGACCCCACTGCAACTATCCCACATTTCAAATTCGATCTCTCCCACCTGTTGGAAAGGTTGCGGGCAAATAGGCTCCTTCTTTCACCTCTGGTGGACTTGCCCACTAGTTACGCAGTTTTGGTCCCAAAT
>NW_015238258.1:0-646 GCF_001447785.1 Gekko japonicus | reverse complement strand
GTCTTGGGCTGCGGCCTTGACTTTCATGGAAGTGATTTTCCGTCATCTCCCCAGGTGCATCTAAAATGAGTTAAATGGAAATCGGTCTCTGTTCCTCTAAGCAGACATGATTTTGCGAAGCAAGGGGAATGTGAGTTCCGTGGTCCAAAGTTTGGGGTTATCTTATTGCATAAGGCTTGATTCAGTTGCCAGCCGAAATGTTGTCATTGTGACAGCAACCCGGCATTTATGTATTTGTTTAGAGGGCATATAAGTTTCAAAATGGGATTTTTAACTGACCTGATATTTGCATTGAGGGGGACTAGCCATCAGGTTGGCCGGTTCTCAAGCACTGTTTGGAAATTGGAGGGGTGGTGGTAGTGTTATTCAGGAGGACGTGGTGGTAGAAAGTCCTGGACCTGGATCACTTCTGACGGAGGACTCTTACTCTGAAGGCCCCTTTGCACAGGGGAAAAACTCCCTGCAATAAGAAAATTAGCACAGCAGGCAAAAGAGGGAGTTCCGTTCTCTTTGCTTGCTGCGGAGTTTTTCTGTTCGTGGGGAGTTTTTAACTTGGGGGAGGGTTCCAAAATGTGGTCTTCTGCTTGCAATCTGAAGTGATGCCAGGCATTCTGCTTCTTTGGGTCTCTCTCCTTCCATTTTTTTT
>NW_015238257.1:0-646 GCF_001447785.1 Gekko japonicus | reverse complement strand
AGGAAATTTTTCATTAACTTCAGCCTCATTTACCGTAGACCGTGGGTTCTCGATAATGAAAGCTACCGCACACAAAGTCATTGTACTAATAACATTGGCAAGGGAGACGGCTGCTCTGTCTGCCTTAAGCAGGCCACATTTCAGGTCTCCGGAGCTGCACAAATGTTAAATGCCAACTCTGCCTCCGAAAAGAGACAGGCTGCCAGTCAATAAGAGGACTGCACTGCAAAACAATCAATTCTTCACTTTCAACGAGATCCAGACATGTCGACTTCAGAGGAAGCCTGTTATTAAACTGTCTCATTCGCCACAACATTCCCTAATGTTTTAAGAGAGATCTTTCATTCTACCAGATGTCTGTTATACCTTGTTTTCTTGAAGATTCTTGGCAGCTGATGGTAATTTTATTTATTATGGAGGCTGAGAACCACAGACAGGCACAAACCTTCCTGGCTCCTCTTTGTTACTCAAGAGCCTCTTGAGGGTGGTGTTTATGATACAGTGATAAAAGGAGCAGTAAAAGAAAGCTGAAAATAATATTGTCTTGTGTCCTTTCACAGTATTTGCTTTTTAGTGCGGAACAGATATAAAATGAAATCCAGTAATCAACAATATTCTGAGTTAGGGTTGCCAGCCTTCAGGTGGG
>NW_015238256.1:0-646 GCF_001447785.1 Gekko japonicus | reverse complement strand
TGTTTTGTCTAGTGCTAATGCTGCTTTTCTCAACAAGTCTCTTAGTAATGAAGGATAAGGTAGCCTAGTTTCAATAGAATTTATTGCCAGATAATATTGGCAGAGAGCAGCCACTAGAATTTTTAATTCATTGTGAACTTGAACATTTGACCTAGCAGTTAAACTCCCTTGTTAGGCTGCATTCTCTAAAACATAATTTCCCATTAAACCACAACCTCTTGAACCCATCAGTGGTCCTCTGGGGCCCTTACTATTACTGGTTTCTGAGACATGAGTGAATAATTATTAATCATTTTTAATGTATATAGTACCCTATCCCTATTTCATTCTGTAATGATAGAATTATTTTGGCCTGCTCAAGGAGTTTAGTGACAGAGTACAGATTCTAATATAATGCATACCTTAACTCATACCACATGGGCAACATTGGCTGACTGAGAAATTAAGGTAATACAGTGTTTAAAGTTCCTGTGTTACAAGCAATAATAATAGTTGCGACATAATCAAATATATCTTATCAGAGTATAATCTGTATTTCTGTGTGAATATAAGAACTGAGAACATTGTAGAAATTATATAGACTAAATATTTGTGCAAAATCCCAAAACTGTTTAGGAAAAACCTCCCTTTCTCCTCTACCTTTTCA
>NW_015238255.1:0-646 GCF_001447785.1 Gekko japonicus | reverse complement strand
TTGCCAGTACATATTACTGAAACTAAGCCCTCGAAAGGCCTTCCTTGATTTGAGAAGGAGCCTATCTAAAAGAGTTCCAAAATGCACAGAGGAACCCTATGATTCCTCTTCCCCATAGTAACACACACACCTTTCCCCCCAACAAAATCATAGTTCGCCCTCAAGGAGCTGGAACTCAGGCCTTCTTGGAATCTAACTCCTCCAGTCTGGAAGCCCTTGGCCCCAAATCTCAAATATGTATGGGGTGGCTGAGGTTAATTGGAGGTGAGGAAGAGGCACATGCTCACAGTACGTCGCATCCTTATCTTTAATTCAGAAGGCTGCAAGTATCAAAAACGAGGTCAGGCACAGATGAAATCAGAAGACACCAAAGGCTCTTCAGGACTCCCACCAGTTCATACGTAGGGCCACGAGGGGGCAGTGGTGCCACTTTAGATCTCTCTCCTCTGCTCTTCAAGTCCATAAAGTATTATCATCTGCCGCTCCCTCCTTTCTGAGACTCAGTTGATCTGGCCACACCGAACCATGCTTTTGTAACCTCATGGCTGGACTACACTGCACTCTACACTGGGCTGTCCTTGGAGACAATCCAGAAACTTCACCTGGCTTTTCCAGAATGTCAGGGCTGGCTGATGGGAACATCTGT
>NW_015238254.1:0-646 GCF_001447785.1 Gekko japonicus | reverse complement strand
ATCTGTAAAGCTGCTCTGTAGGTGTTGGCTTCTGTGTTCATCAGGATATTATAAAACAGATTCTGTTGTTTCAGCTGACACAGCATTTGGGCAACAGGTTCTTCAGTGAGTACTCTGGTTCCTCTAGCTTTCTGACTGGCTGGCACTCTTCTTCTCTCCATAGTCTTGGGAGTATTGCTTAGTAGTATCCCAATCATCAGGAGTGTTCAGTTTTTTCACTTGAAGAGAAAAAAAATCTGACTTACTGTGAAGTTTCCTTTTGCCTGAAGAACAGGACAATACCCTGGACCTACCCTGTTTTTTGGTGGGGTAAGAATTGGAGCCTCTGTGGCGGAGATCAATGCCAGTCCAGGTTTCTCGTGTATTCAGTTAATAATTCTTTGCTGTTTTTAAACTGTCCTTTCTACCTTCTGTTACCTCACCTGTACTCTATCTTGTGAGTGCTGTCTTCTACAGAGCTAGTTCATTTTGGATAAGGCACATTCTATGATGAGTTACATTAGCTACGGAAGTCTCTAAACTGGGGATGGTGGGCATTCCCCTCCCCACTGGAGACAGCCTACTTCCTGCTTCCAGGGATTGTGGGTAGGAGAATATCCAGTCATCAGTGTCCTAAAGTAAAAGGATAGTCAAGAATAGAAGAGGG
>NW_015238253.1:0-646 GCF_001447785.1 Gekko japonicus | reverse complement strand
CTTCCAGAATGATCTAATAACCAGCAACAAATGGGAGGAAAATGTAATTTGGTCATGTTCTTGTCATATTAATATGTAGCTCAGAGGCAGAATGATGGTTACATGTCCTACAGAACATGGAGCAATCTTTCAGCTGTACTATATTCAGACAAGACACAAGTTTTCAGAGATATGATGCAAGCATAGATGTTCAGTTCCCATACAATATGTACCTGAGGGTATGCTGTCATCCTTTTGCTCATCCTTGCCTACACTAGGCAAAATGCACATAAATCAGGCAGAGCACTTAACCAACAAAAAAAGGAAAATAAACATTTTCTGCTTCCACAGAGTCAATGATATTTGATTTTCCTATCTGAGTGGTCAGTTTGTTTGGGAATCTCAGAGGAAGGAAATGACTTAGAGAATAGCAATAGAAACAGCGATGGTCAGAGACTGCCTACCTCTTAATAGTGGGTAAGGGAACTGTCAAAATTCCTGATCAGGCATTCACATGCAAAGTAAAAACAATTTGATTAATTTTTATTACTTTTTAATGTACCGTACCTGTTTTTACCTAATACATCCTCGAAGTGCTTTGTAAATAGGGTGGTCAACCTCTGGGTGCATCCTGGAAATCTAGAATTGCACCTGATCTCCAGACTAC
>NW_015238252.1:0-646 GCF_001447785.1 Gekko japonicus | reverse complement strand
AGCCACTTCTGCAATGGCATTCCAGAAAAGCCTGAGCAATTCTGGTTTCCCTCAGCCGGCCTTTTCCTCTCCTGCCAAAACAGCCCCTTCAGTCTTTCTGAGCCCCCCGGGCCTCAATTCTGCCCTCCCCCACCCACGGAATAAAAACATCAAGCCCCAAACCACCTGTCAACCCACCCCTCGATTCCATCCACTCAGCAAGGCGCGGCCCGGGCAGAGATGCCTACCTTCGTCCCTGGTATAATCCTCACCCGAGTGCGGCTCAAAGAGATAATCGCCCGTTGCCAGCTCAAAGGCCTGCCAAGGAAAGGAGGAGGCAGGATTATCAGGGGCCTTTTACGTACCCGAGGGGATCGTCAACATCTACCGAACGAAAAGACTTCTGCTCCCGTATATCCATCCTTATTTTTCTGCTAGGGCAACGTCAGGATTCGAACACTGAACTTGGGAAATGTTGGGGGGGATTCCCTCTGTGTTCCCATCACCACCTATGCCAAACGGGCAAAATTACTAGGAAATTACTCAGACCAACATGGAAGCCTAAGTAATACTCCAGATCCACTTCAGGGGATATTGGATAACACTGGATAACATCCAGATTGCAAGATGGCGTAGTCCCGCATTGGTCAGGCTGCACCTGGAGTCT
>NW_015238251.1:0-646 GCF_001447785.1 Gekko japonicus | reverse complement strand
GGGAGATAAGTAGGATCCTTCTGTAAGTCACCCTGGATCTATCTTTAGAAAGGAAGAGTGGGACAGAAGTATAATAATGGTAGAGCTGGAGGAGGTTGAGCAAACAATCTTAAACAGGCCTACTTATAATGTTCTACAATGTGCTACTCAGAAGTTCTACATAGAGGAAGAGGTCACTTAGAGCTATTGTATCTACAGATGGGGTTGCCCTTTTATTCCACAACTCAACCACTGCTTCAACGGAGCTTAAGGAGAGGATACCTGAAATGGAGGATGGTATCCTTATAAATAGTTGTAACCCATCCCATCCACTGAATTTAGCTTGCTGTTGTACACCAAAACTTCTTGGGAATATCTACCCCATCCTGTTCGCCCAAGTCAAGTGTCAATGGCAGATGCCAGGTTGGTAGATTCATCCATGATCTTCCCAGTCACAAACATTCTGTTTAGCAGCAGAATCCTAAGATCCACTGGATTCCCAGCATGGCAGCCTAGAAATTCTGGGGAAGATGACTGGAAGGCAGGCAAGTACTTAACTGTATTTATTTTCTTCCTCTGTGCAGGTGTGTCTGAATCCCACCACTGTAATATTCACTGCCTGTAAAGCTTGCTGGGTTTTTTAAATAATATTTTTTATTTTAAAAAA
>NW_015238250.1:0-646 GCF_001447785.1 Gekko japonicus | reverse complement strand
CAGCTTAGAGGGAACACCGGATCCAACCTGTTATTTTTATTCTCCCAAAGCCATCCTGATAAATCCATTTTGTAACGCCGTGTTCGTTTTCTATTGTCGGGAGAACATAGTTATTTAGATTCATTAGAATCTTCAGACTACTTTGGCCCAAGTAATCCTTCGAGTCTTATTGAAACCGCTTTTGGGTAAGTGGCTTGAAGATTTATGCTGAATGCTGTTGGGAAACGGCAAGTTTTGAAATTTTGGACTTGTCTGTATTTCCTCCTTGAAAATCATTTCACACCGCCACACAGTCAGTCTCGAAGAAGCCGGGAAAGAGAGAACGGTTTTGATTCAGCAACGCATTCAGTCGGTACGTTGTCCCTTGGGTTTGGAATCCTTGCCCGGACTGCTAATCCTGTCTCTGAGAAACAAAAAGGTTAATTGTACAATGTACAGGGATTAAAATAGATTTCAGGGAACGGCGGGATTTGGGTTTTGAAAGGTGGACGGATCCCTCTCTCCTGGGATGGGACATGACAGAAATTCCTCTTGGCCGGCACATGTTGTACAACTGCTCTTTGGAAGAGTTAAATTAGGTTTTGTTGAGGTTGTTTATACTGTGCAGTATCCATGTGTTCGGGATGTAGTTCTTTTGGTGGCGGTA
>NW_015238249.1:0-646 GCF_001447785.1 Gekko japonicus | reverse complement strand
TGGTCCAGAATGTGGCAGCCAGACTGTTAACCAGGGCTGGCTGCAGGGAACATATCTTCCAAGTTTTGAAACAACAGCACTTGTTTCCACGTTGTCTCCAATTCAAATTCATTAGCTCTGCTTTTAAAGTAGAAAACTGGGTATCAATGTATCTTAAACAAACAACTAAATATATCTTGTTCTTCAGGAGAAAATGTTCCCAGAAAGCATTCTGTATTACTGATGGCAAGCACATTCCTTTGCTGCAGTGTCCAATCTGGCCATAGCCACTTGCAGAATTTGAGAGATAAGCTGAAACAACTGAAGAACATTCTGTTCAAACTGATGTTCGAAGACAACTGTCCTAGAAGCAGCATCACTTTAAAATGAAAGAAGCATCATTTCCATCAAATGTCTTATTAATGTTGACATGTTGCTAAAAGCATACTATGAAGACGTAACCTTCCAGTGGTACTTTATCCTACCAGTAATTTGTTGGTTGTTATTTCACTTTACATTACATATGAGAAATACAAAGCTGCTCACTCCATTGCCTCTATTTGCTGTCATCAGTGAGGATACTGGAGGGTGGATTTGTGGATATGTATGAGATCCATACTCTTTTATTTAAAATCAAATCACAACTAGGGAATTACCAGGGATCCTG
>NW_015238248.1:0-646 GCF_001447785.1 Gekko japonicus | reverse complement strand
CTTAACCACTTGAGCCACCTCAGCTCCCACCATATTGTCTAGAGAGTAACAAATCCTTTTCTGTTGTCTGGAGGTTTTGGTTGTTGGCACCAGTACTTTCACAGCTGATCTGCTCTTACCTAAGTGAACAGCAACAGGAGGTAGTGCTTGGTGACATGATAAAGCCCCTAGAGCTTTATCCTTTGACGCACCACAATAGTCCATGTTGTACTTGATGCCATCTAATAGGTATATAGCTGCTCAGAGAGGAATTGGGTTGAATCCAGCCAGCTTTTCTGCACTCCAAAAAGGCTCTGCCGGCAATCATGAGATCTACACGGACCAAAGCCATGTTGGACAGGGGCCTTATTAAGGAGGAGAATTGGGTGAGATGTAACAGAACAGCTGGCTTGATCCAGCCTATTGTTTGCTATTTGGAGTGCACTGTCATTAAGATGCTGATGATACCCAGTTCTGGGTTTTTGGATCCAAGAACAGCTGTGCTTTGTTTGAACCTGTGGATTGCATCTGATTGGCTCTGTTCTGCTGATGGCAGAGCTTTTCCCCACTAGAAAGTGCTTTCCCTGCAAGAGGAAGTTCTTGATACTAGTGGAATGAAGCTATTAGGTACAACTCTTTGGGTTGGATCCAGTGCAAAATTTCTGCT
>NW_015238247.1:0-646 GCF_001447785.1 Gekko japonicus | reverse complement strand
TGGAGAGCCACTGCCAAGCTAGGTATACCATATTTGCGGGATCCTGTCTCCAATATTGATGGACCAAGGGTCTGATCAGTGTTCATGCATACCTGGTGTCTTAGGAGCTCTTACAAAACCATAACCATGGCAAGAAAGGATTCTGCCTGACTCTTGGAGATATGACACCGTTTCCCGATTTTACGCACCGCAGAAGATACGCTCCAAAAAAAAAAGTCAGCTCCCAAAGAAGTCCTGGAGATACCATGGCTCCACCCATTTCTGGCAGTTTCCCATTTGTCCGGCCCCTGCAACTGGTTGTCGGTTCTACGGGTGGGATGACTGGTCATTTGCCACCAGACTTTTAATGATGATGTTTTAGCGGCAGCTGTTCTGTTGTTTTCTTCTTCCCACCGACACCGTGGAACCTTGCGAATGTATCCAGTTTTGTTTGCTGTGGCCGGCGGCCAACGGAATAGATTTACTTATCTAAAAATAACCACTGACTTTCCACAAACTTCCCCTGAATTCTCCGGCCCTTTGCTGTGAAGACCTTGAGTGACTCAGACGCCATCAAAGCTCAGGACTGGTTTCTTTATTTACTTCATTTACTGGGGGACGTGAAGCGGCTTACATCATTCTCTTTTCCTTCATTTTATCCTCACAA
>NW_015238246.1:0-646 GCF_001447785.1 Gekko japonicus | reverse complement strand
TTCTCAAACCTGTTAAGAAGCCATGCCTCCTGATGTGAAAATTTTGCCTTCTAAAATATTTTTGTTTAGAGAAGCTATAAGCTGTTGGGTTCTTTAAAAATTCTTCCACAGAGGGTGGGGCTCATCCCATTGGCCTCGCCTTAAATACCATTTTTTGTGTGACAAAATGTTGGAATGTAGGAAGACTGCTATATATAAACATATATAACCTTTTGTTCATTTTAAAAGTTGTCCTGACAAATCAGACAGAGGCTTTTTTAAAAGCGGAGGTAGTGTTTTTAACAGAAGTGCTTTCAAACAGATGGACGTGTAGGCATAATTGCTCTAGCGTGAACAAATAAAATATGCTTCTCTTGTGCCATCAAACCTCCCTCACTAATTTGATTTAAGAATGTGACATTTCAATAGCTTCTCGATTCTTTCACTCATTCTATTCAAAAACAGCCATTTCCTTAACAATACACTGGAAACATCATAAAACCCAGTCATGTATGGTGGAATTTCTTCCATTTGGACTACCAAATGTAAGCTTCTTTCCTTATCTAGTTCTACCTTTCCTTGATCAGTGGCTAAGTTTAACCCCAGGTTTCTCTTGTATATTTGCATTTCTAAATAAACTATGCCACACACATTTGAAAAATGATGT
>NW_015238245.1:0-646 GCF_001447785.1 Gekko japonicus | reverse complement strand
CACACACACACACACACCCCGCAAAGGGCTTTATTACTGAGGTCAATTTTTTATTCACACTTCTAACATGATTATTTCTTCTCCTTTCATATTCTAAATGCTACCTAACAACTAGTGGAAGGAAAGAATATTTCAACGGAAAGGCAGAATGAAGTTATTTCCTCTTTATACTCGGGGCAAACATTAGTAAGTTATTTTATTTTTATAGTCTGCTTTTCTCACACAGACTGAAGGTGGATTGCAGGTCATGACTATTCACTTGCATTCACCCTGTAGTGTAAGCTACTAGGGTCTTCGTAAACTTTAGGATTTCTGCAATCTGTCTTGGACTGCTAAACCAGGCATATTGCCCAACATTCAGTAAGTCTCAAGGCTTACCTGCAATCCTATGCAGAAATACTCCATTCTAAACCCATTTAAATCAATGAGCAGCCTCAACTAACTCTGTATAGGATTGCACTGTTAACTGGTAAACTGCATTAGCTTCATGCAAATTGTGCAGGCATGCAATCAAAGCCTATCAGTACAGCAAACAGGAGTCAGTACTGTCCAGGTTTGTTTACACAACTATGCCAAGTTTGCACCCCCAAAAAATTTCAATACACTTCATCACAAGTATGGAACCAGCTGAGTTGCTCAATGGACC
>NW_015238244.1:0-646 GCF_001447785.1 Gekko japonicus | reverse complement strand
ACAAATGAGTTTGACACCTCTGGCTTATACCCTGAAAAGCTTCTTGGTCTCTAAGGTAACACTGGACTCCAGCACTTCCACTGCAGACCAACATGGCCGTCCTCCTGAAACTGGCTTTTTAAAAAACGTAACTCCATATTATTGTCGCGGCCATTTTAAGTTTAATTTCTGGTTTCTGTTTCTCTTGTTTTTCTTCCATTTAGTCTTTACTACTATTAAAGTTGTTTATTAGGCCTCTTACACAGTTCAACATTTATTGCTTTGGCGTCCTAACATTTTTATCCTGTAGACCACACTGCATTCGTTTGCATAAGCAGGATATAAATCTTCAACATAAAGAAATAAAAACTGAAGTCACCACTCATAGCAGAATCCCCACAGAAGCCCCACTGAGATGAAATCAAAGTTTGACAGCGGCTGATGGGCAAACCCTTAAGCTTCACCACCATCCCATCCTTTATGGTGATGCTAAGATGCTGGTGGCTGGGTGCAGGTTTCTGATCATGTGACTACTCAGTAACTGCTACTTGAAACATTAGAGATACTAAAGTTGCTCCACCCTTACCTTTAGGATTGGCTGAATTTCTACTGATGGAGCAGATTCCTATGTCCCGCTTCAGTAAAAAACCAACAACCCCCCAAACAG
>NW_015238243.1:0-646 GCF_001447785.1 Gekko japonicus | reverse complement strand
CCCCACTTTGTCAGCAGATCCCTTATGCTATTTGTGTGTGACACTTCCCTGAATGGGGGCATTCCCTAAGCCAGCTCTGGAGGCAGGCCGACCTATCCCCTGATCACACAAGATGGCAATAGGATTCCCCATGAAAGGAACAGCAGGCAGCTTAAGTTTGTTTAAGTCCTGTACTGTTTAAATGAAGGTTTAAGCACATGCTTAGCATTCTTTTGAAATAATGTAATGTCATGCCTCATATTTAGATTTAATTTATGTCAGTTATAGTCTGCCTTTTGTGGTCTCATAAACATTAATACCTCTGTGGTAGAACATGTGTAGCCATAAAACTACTGGTTGTTTCACAGCATAAACAATTCTATCACTCAGAATCAACACAGCAGGAACAATATTTATTGAATTTTAAGCTGTTCTCATCTTGACCTGATGCAGCCATGTGGGTTATTGTTTTTACATTTAGTTATAAGTTGACAGCAGTAAAAGAAAGAGAAGAATATTTTATGCACCAAATGTATAAGGCAGTTGCTTAATTACATAGTACTAACTCAGGGTTAATTGCTTCTTTTTAATGACTATCTTCATTGTAATGTTTCATTAAAACTATGATGAATAGGCTATGCCTATTGTGGATATGAAAATAAAAAAG
>NW_015238242.1:0-646 GCF_001447785.1 Gekko japonicus | reverse complement strand
ATTAATGATTCCACAGATGGAGCATTGATGATTTTGCCCCCTCAGTGCACCTTCCTGAAGCACATTTGCTTGGCATTCTTGAAGGTATAGAGGAGGTGGTGAGGAGGCTGAATATGTGCATTTTAAATTTTGATGATTACATTTTCACTGAAGTGTGGGGGCCTGAAGTTTCATGACCGTTTTAATGTAATTGGTTCCATTTAGAAAAGATGTCATGTGGAAATGTGATGAGCTGAATGCTTCACGGGCAATTGGAATTCAGGCAACAACAACTACCTGTAGCATTGTGACAGATCTTAGGGAAGAGGGAACTATGACAGTGCATCATATACCCAGGGCTGATTCTGAATTCAGCAACTCAAACCAAAATGTCCAAAGTGTCAAAAATGTATTCAACTTAGGGCACAGCTGTTATCCTGAACACGGACTAACATGTTGAGTTCCTCTCCTCCCTTCCACTGTGTGTAAGAATGAATCACATTATGGTGTGCCATCATGTTGTGTATTTCCCCACGCATCTACCACATCTCAAAACCACAGACCGATTCAGGGACCTCCAACTTACTGCATGCTGTTAATAAGGTTGCGAACTCCAGCAGGGGAAATTCTTGCTGTTTGAGGGTAGAGCCTGGGGAGGCCAGAGTTG
>NW_015238241.1:0-646 GCF_001447785.1 Gekko japonicus | reverse complement strand
AATGCCCCACCATAGCTATGGGCCTGCCTTTCGTGCATTTTAAGAGTCTCCTGTCTGTGGGCAAGGTCCTTCTCCCCCTGGCCCTGAACTTCCTTTCTCTCTCCCACCAACTTGTGTTTTGTACTAACCATTCAACGGACCAGGACCTCTGGGGGATTATCCAAAAGCTTGCTGTTTTGTGAAGGTTTGGTTGATTCTGATTAAAAGGTGCTTGTGGAATACAAGAGATAGACAGGGTCCCTGGTTTTTATACATGTGTTAGCCAAGACACAGATAAACATATAAATCCTAACGCAATTCTCTGTGTCGCACAGCTGAATCGAAGTTTGGAGGAGAGCAGCATTAAAACGGTATTTCTTGGGTGTCAAGCCACGGCTTTTAGGTAAGGACTCCGGTTGCGGACTGGGTGATGGTAATTATTATTGTATAAAGTTTTAAACCGTTAAGTGCTCAGAATGCTTTTGCCTCATTGGATAGTTGGTTGGCTCTGAGTCCTGAGGATACCTTCTTTTTAAATAAGTTTTTAAATAAGTTTCTAGTCCTCATGGGTAAACAGAGAGAGGGACATGGTCCAGATTTTGAGCAGCTATGTTTTGATGCTTTGATGTCTTTTGATTTGTGGCCCACCGTGGCTCAGAGGTTAAGA
>NW_015238240.1:0-646 GCF_001447785.1 Gekko japonicus | reverse complement strand
CATGCCAAGCAGATGGTTCACCGCTGAGCTAGAGCCCGTCCCATAACATAGGAACTGGAAAATTCACCATGTCTGTTTCAGTTCCCATGGTGAATATGATGTTGAGTATCCAGGCAATCAAAATCTAACCTTTTACCACTCTCCATTAGGTTGTTAAGACATATTGCAATTTTATGTAACTAAATCTACTGAATACTGTTTGGTTACAGTGCATTCATTACTAATCTTATTTTTGTTTTCTCCCATTTTTTACTGTCAGCCGGTGCTACTGAAATATACACTTGCTTAATTTTATTTATTGCAATGATTTGTATTCATAGCGAATTACTGATTTATTAGCTTTCTAAGCTTCAGTAATTACTCAATGTAAATCAAGTTTGGAGAGATTAGGTTGTAATGGCTGCAAAAGTACATTACTCGTGACAGGGTAGTTGTTGGTCATACAAGAAAGGTTATTTAGATAAGTGTATTAATAGCTGAAGTTCTGTAGAATATAGGTATAGCACAATCTCATTAAAAAGAACAGATTCGCAAGATGGATGTCTGAAACGACCGATTATGTATGAGGTTGGGCATGTGGGGATTTTGCCTATAAACAGCTTTATTTTGTTGCATGTTGTAGCTCATTTATCTGAATGGCCCTGGG
>NW_015238239.1:0-646 GCF_001447785.1 Gekko japonicus | reverse complement strand
CATTGGCTTCTCTTATGTTCTCATGCTTGCATCGCATGGAAGCACACTGTTTAAATCAGCATCAGCTGTCCTAAAACACACACACACACACTATTATTTGCCTCCTGCAGAGGTGACCCCGTTTTCAAGGGCGTCCACAAAGCAGCCGTCTGTAATCCAGCAGACGCCCCCTCAGCGCCACATCCGAGAGCATCACCCCAGCATTGCTTGAGAGACAGCAAGCGATCATGGGGAACCGTTCTTGGAAAGCACAGCACATCAGCTTTGGGTAGCAAAATGTTTCGCAGGCCACGCTCCACGGGATTCTCAAAGACACAGTGTAAATAGCAGGGAGCAGATCTTACAGATTTCTCACTGAAAACACCACTCTGCACCTAAAAGCCGCTGCTTATGTAACGTCAGTGCTCGGAGAACAAAACATGTGAACACAATAAAAAGAACCCCTGGCCAGCTGCACAAAAAGCATTGTGAGAAAGAGGAAATGGATGGGGACGGAGGAGAAGGATAGACCCCCGAGTATTCTCCCCAAGCACCTGGGGGATACAACCGCCTTCAGCCACTTCAGGATCAATGCTAAGCATTTTCCCTTTGGGAAAGAACTTTACGAATCCACGGAAAACTAAAACAGTTGGAAGCGGGCAGCGAG
>NW_015238238.1:0-646 GCF_001447785.1 Gekko japonicus | reverse complement strand
GAAGAACTGCTAAATTTTGCTTTTCTTTGGCAGAGCCTCTAGCACTAGGCTCCGCTCAGCGTCACCGTCTAACTAAGGCAGAAGGTGGCTACAAATGTGCATTTGGATGCTCATCCAAGTGTGTGTGCCACTGAAAATAATGAAATGTGGATGGGTGATATCCAGATGCATATCCAAACACAGACATACATTTGTACCACATTGCCAGCAGAAAGATTCACATTTGAATACTTATCAAAATAAATCATATTTAGTTTTCCCCAGGTAGTAAAGCATAACTCGACCTATTAGAGCTAGATTAGTGTTAAGTACCACCATGCAATGATGAAAAGTTACAAAATCACTTTCACAGCAAAATAAATCAGGACGTATCAGCCTGCATGCCTGAGCTAAGGAATGCCTTCTTCATTCAAAGTGAATGTGTAGGGCAGCATCATTCACCTCACATAGCCATATATAATGGCCTACCTGCACCATGGCATCATCTTGTTCACTAGGCCATCCCTGATTGGCTTGGGATGACAAGAGTGAAAAAGCAGCAATAGCATTAGCTTTAAACAGCTCTGTAGCAGCAACCACAGGAGGAAATGATGGTGTGCACGTAGGGGAAAGAAACATGGAAAGTAGAGGAGTTCCCCCACCCCCC
>NW_015238237.1:0-646 GCF_001447785.1 Gekko japonicus | reverse complement strand
CCGTTTTCATTTTTAATATCACCCTGGTAGTTAAAGCCATGAAAAATAAGTGACGTTGCGTTCCGTTTCAGACAGGGCATTAATCTTCACTTGGAAGGGATGGCTTTTCACCAGTCCCAGGTGGAGTTACGGCTGTCTTTTTGCGTGCGCGGATTGAATTTATCTTTACATCAGCTCTACGATATTAAGCCGTAAGTGCAGTACACGATAGTCAGTTTGCTCCGTCTGTTTGTGTTACGTTCGGTTATTAAAAAATGCACCAACAGGGCCCCGTTCAATATTATGCCACCCTTCTCGGTGTTATTTTAATAAGGTTTTTATGACTCGAGCGGCAAAGCTGAAACATCATTATCTCCTCGGAATTCTCCCGTGGTGGATTTTCATGTTGAACGTGGTCTCGCAATTCTCAGCGTGATCGAATATTCTCTAGATCTTAGTTATTCGTATTTGACACCCAGTGATACTGGATTTCAGTGGCATGGATCCTATCTGGTGTGAGCAGACTGTGCTAGGTAGAGGACAATTTATCTGGCTCCTCTAGTCCGCTAGATCCCCTGGCGCAGCCGATGGTGAAGTGGGCATTTGCAGTGGGAGGGGTGAATCACTCCAAATTTCTCCCCTCTTTCATGGACAGAGGTGTCTTCCA
>NW_015238236.1:0-646 GCF_001447785.1 Gekko japonicus | reverse complement strand
AGCTCTATGGTAGAAGCCATTTTTACCATCTTACTTAGCTAACAGAATCTTCCCCATCTTCTTCCTTGCCTCTAGAGCTACTAATTTCCCCAGTAAGTATGATGAGATTAATGTTGTTAAGCCCAATATTGCCCTCTTCCCACTCGCTTTCAGTCTTTTTGTTGGAGATGATTCCAAACTTGTTTCTCATCTGCATGTGACTGGTAGAAAGGAGCTGATCCTGGTACCAAGACAGAGAGAAGGCAGAAAGATATGTAAAATGTATGCTTAATGGCAGAAGTGTGCGCAGGGCTGGTTTCCGTCCGAGGAGAAAGTCCTCTTGTCTTCAGCAGTTTTCCTTACAAACCTATCATGGGAAGCTGCCCACGCTCCTCTTGAAAGCATCGTTCAAAGCTAAAAGCATATGTCTGGAGTCCCTCAAAGCTGCAAAGATTAAGATTTCTGCCTTTTTTCACAGCTATGACTCCCAACTGTTTCTTCCCTGTGAGAAATACACATAAGCAAAACTACTTGTCTTACTCATCTGTACTCTGGCTGGTAGTTCCACAACTGAGAACCACCAACCATCAATAATTATTTATCAGTTATCAATTATGGTTTATTAATTATCAATTATAAAATACCGAAGAATAGATTCTTTTGAACT
>NW_015238235.1:0-646 GCF_001447785.1 Gekko japonicus | reverse complement strand
GCCGGCCTCAGCTCTGTTTTCTAGTCAATGCAGTTCTGCTACACCCAACTGCCTGAGCAGAGAGTGTCTCTCTCGTAAGGATGGGGTTATGCTCCGAGATGACCCTTTCCATTCAATAGCATCAATTTTAGCTCTCATGCTAGGGTTTTCTTAGGGCATTTAATAGTACAGCCGGCATACTCAGACGGAACAAAAGCTATTTTTTTGAAGCAAGTGGTGTTGCCGTAAACAATGATCTTGTTGGAATATCTGTCTTTTGATGTGTGTGTATGTTTCTTCCCCCTTTCCTCTCTACGAAACCACATTCATCCTGGGAAATGGCAGCTGAGGTTGCCACGGTGATTTGATTTCTCAGCCACTGAGTTACCAGCCATTAAAGAGCTGCATTCAAAACTGTTTATATCCTGTATCTGCATAGCGCACGGAGCCAAGGCTGGGATCTGAGATAGAATTGGACATACTGAAAATGCTTTGCAAAGCGAGTGTCTGCAAGGATCCCCCAATATGCCGCGAATGCCATCGGGTTGCCAACTCTGGGTTCAGAAGTTCCTGGAGATCTGAGGGTAGAACAGGGAATAGTTAGGGTTTGGGGATGGGAGGGACCCTAGCTGGGTATAATGCCACAGCATCTGCCCTCCAAAGCAGC
>NW_015238234.1:0-646 GCF_001447785.1 Gekko japonicus | reverse complement strand
CTACCTGGTCCTTTTAACAGGAGACAGTGGGAATCCACAAAGCACAAGTGATGGTTTGTGTTTGACTTCATGGTTGCATTGAGCTGCACAACAGACAGGCAAACAGCCACATATTTCACCATTAAAATGTATTCCTTCAGTTAGGTTTCTTCTCCCTTTCAAAGCTCCCTTTCAAAACCCATCCCCCACTCCCCCAGTCTCCCTCTACTCTACCCAAACGTTCTCTCCACAACTTCCCCACAAAAGTATTCCTTCAACTGTTCCTCTGTCATCATTCAGCTCCCGGAATAATCAATCAAAAGAAAAATCTGTAATAGCAGCAGCAGCAGCAGCACCAGTAGCAGTAGTAAATCAGCAGGTTTGTAGCTTGGGGTACTGCTGGAACCTACAGGTGGAGGCCCAGATATCCTCTGTGGCAAATAGTCCCTTTCATCACCTTCAGCTTGGGTTGCCAGCTCTGGATTGGGAAATAACTGGAGATTTTGGGAGTGGAGCCTGGAGAGGGCAGGTTTTGGGCAGTGGAGGGATTTCAGTGGGGTCTAATGTCATACAGTCCTCCTTCCAAAGCAGCCTTTTTCTGCAGGGGAAGTGATCAGTGTCATCTGAAGACCAGTTGTAAACCCAGGAGATTTCCAGCCACCACCTG
>NW_015238233.1:0-646 GCF_001447785.1 Gekko japonicus | reverse complement strand
ATGGTCTGATTTACTATAAGGCAGTTTCGTGTGCATGTTCATGTGTATATTCATGCACGTCTTCTGCTGAGTCAGACCATCCGCCCATCTATCCCGGCCTCACTTGCTCCACCTGGCAATAGCTTCGCAGAGTCTCACCCCGGTCCTCCAAGAGATGGTGTCGGAAATCAGACACGGCACCTCCTGCCTACCAAGCACATTCCGTACCCCTGAGCTGTGGCCTCTCCCCAATGCAGATCACAAACACTTATGGTTTGGCAACTCTCCAATGGAAGGAAATTGCAGTGTTAACATCCTAGCCAGATTTTTTAAAATTTCTGGGCCAGTTGCCAGAACCGTTTGCATAAAAGCCCGAAATTGGGGTCGGTCGCCAGAATTCTTTGACATAAAGCTCAAGTTCGGGAGAATGAAATTCAGCAGCGGCGTGGCTCACGCCGACTTTCACTTTGCATCCCAGGCAGGTGCTCTGAGGCTGCGGGTCTCAGCCCCAGACCCCCATTTCCCCTTACCGGCGGCCAATTCACCATATTTGGGTATATAATTGCTGTATAATGATTTGCTAACAAGGCTGAATTAGGTATTCTCATGTTGAAATGATAACAGTCTGTTACCAGATTCGGGTGGGGTAGTCGTCTTGGTCTGAAGT
>NW_015238232.1:0-646 GCF_001447785.1 Gekko japonicus | reverse complement strand
GGAGCAGAACACAGCACTGGGTAGGGCAGTCAGTGGAGGAACAAGAAAAGCTCTAGGCTATGTGGGAAGAGACCATACCTAGCTGCCATCTGGTTCTCTCTGTGGTGCATAGGACCAGAGGAGAGAGACCCAATCCTGAAGGACTCAGTATTTATCTGACCTGATCTGGGACATGAAAACAGAAACATAACCTTATGAAGGGGTTGAGGTTTTTCCAGAAGGGGCAAGAAATTACTGGCTCTCAGGCAGGCAGCAGAGAAGTTTCACATTTGCCCCCTAACAGTATAGAGGAGTAATAAAGAATATGTTAGCAGCAGTTTTCTGGAATGCAAGGGTGGTCAACCAGTGAGCAACTGGGGCAGCTGCCCTAGTGGATGGGGATCCACCCAACAGAGGGGGGGGAAGGTCAGTTCATCTGTGGCTCACGCCTGTCAGCAATGTGGCAGGAGCTCCTACCTGTTTCACATGGGGTGAGAGCCATCCCTTGCTCAACCCCAGTAAGGGGGAAGCAGGTGGATAGCAATGATTATGGAGGCTGATCCTGGACTTTTGCCCAGGTCCTCCAAATTACTAAGATAGCCCCTGCCAATATGAGTGCGGTTAAGAACATAAAAACATATGTTCTTTGGATATAGAAACTTGTGAT
>NW_015238231.1:0-646 GCF_001447785.1 Gekko japonicus | reverse complement strand
AAAAAAGTAACTTACAGTGCAATCCTAGACTGAGTTATACCTTTCTGAGCCCACTGATTTCAGTGAATTGAGAAGGGTGTAGCTCTGCATGGGATTGCACTGTTAAACTTGATCATGTAGGAGATGAAGTCAATACATTGTTTTTGGATGATGAATAAGAGGTGTGTCCCGAGGGAGCTGTGAACATCCAGACGTCTAGTTATCAATCCCAGCTTGTTCTGGATTTCATAAACAACTTTCCCTCAGAAGAATGAACACACTTCCTGCGAACAATGGGGAAGAAATATGACGGTAAGAAAAATGCAGTTTGAGGTGATCTGAATGAAAACAAATACTTTCAAAGCCAGCCCACCTTTGAAGTCTTCACACATGTTGTCCCACCAGCTTCTGAGAAATAGCAAGAGCTCATGAGAAAGATGAAGGGCTCAAATTTCCTCAGAAGCAGTGATGGGGGGAACTGTAGAAGCAAATGCAACTGTCTCTATGAGCGAAAGGCTTAGGGCTGGACTCATCTCATCTCCTCATTATCTAGAATGCTGAAGTTGATTGAGAGGGTAGGATTCTGGGGTGCACTATTTCAAAGAGCGGGGTATATATGAGATTTCTGACATTAAAATTATCTATCTTCTTCTTCATCATCATCATC
>NW_015238230.1:0-646 GCF_001447785.1 Gekko japonicus | reverse complement strand
TACTGGGAACGGGGGGGGGGGACAGCTGCTTTCTCCCTGCCAGCTCTACATTTATTTTTATCTTGATGGAGGTCTTTGATGAGAGGAATGAACGTGATGCTTATTAGTCACTCGCTGTATTTTGCAGCTCTGAAGATGTTAGCAAGGCTGTGTGTGTGTGTTTTAATTAACAAGCAAGCCAAGCGGCGAGGGTCTCCTGTGAGCAGGGGATCAGATTGGCTACACACCTCCCGTGCTTCGGTTAATGTAATTGAGCAATGTATTAGTGTCTGCCTATAGTCTGTAATTTATTTGCCGTACTTTGCCAAGTATATTTAGGAATTCCTCCCCAGCAAGCGCCAGCTCCTAGAAAGGGATTTCCTGGAAGGCGAGGGAAGTGAGTCGCAAGCACGCTGCCAAGATTTCATAGGCAAGGGATCCTTCCTGTCCAGCAGATGACCTCTGATCCCAGCACAGTGCCGAGTGTGCAAGTCAAGTGCTCTGTGTTTGATTTTAACTTGACCTCTTCGTTTATTATCTGTCTCCACAGAGAGGTCCCCATTATAAAACTTAGGCTGACAAACTCCTGGTTCACTCAGGCATGATTGCCAAGGAGCAGCTGTGTTAGTCTTGCAGCAGCAAAACAAAACAGAAGTCCAGTGACACC
>NW_015238229.1:0-646 GCF_001447785.1 Gekko japonicus | reverse complement strand
CCCACTTTCTAGAAAGACTTGGTGGGCTCCAGGAAAGAGGTTGGTGGGCACCATGGACCCCAGGTTTAGAAGGATGCAACTCTGGCACTGGAAAGCTAATATGGTGCTCATTCACAGAGAGGGTGGCTGACGTAAAACAATGATCATTTAAACAAATTAAACTGGTCATAAGTTGAAAATAGAGTACCCAAGTGCCAAAAATAGAAACAACAGAACTGGGGGATAGACTAGTTGTGCTCGAGCTCAGATCCTTTAACTCTGGTGGAGGAATAAAACATTCAAATGAAATCAATGGCACAATATGGTTTTATAACCGTGCTGTACAATTATTTCGCCACCCGTATTATTCCACAAATCACACAAAAAACCCTATTGAAATAGCCGCTGCTCCACATTTGTTTGAAAAATCACAGAGCATTAAGACAACCGTAAAAATAGATCTGGCTATAATTTTATTTTAAATAGGCACAGGCACCACTATTATGAAATAATTATAGGCCTTTGGTTAATACCTCTTCCATCTGGAATTGTGAATGACTGAAGCACATGTGAAGGGCAGAGCTTAATTCATGCAATTATGACCCTCAGGTGCTCATGCTATACAGCCAGTCCTTCAGGATTGTGGAGACATGCACTTCCTCTGTGT
>NW_015238228.1:0-646 GCF_001447785.1 Gekko japonicus | reverse complement strand
CACAACTGAAAAAGTCCTGTTCCTGTATCTCTACCATCTTGTTTTCCATGTGCCAGAAACATCACACTTATGTATTTTAGAACTGCATTTCTGTTTCTCATGAATGGGCACCTACAGGAAGGAAGGAGAAGAAAAGAACCTTAAGTGGCAAAGGCACACAAGAATTCCATCTAGATAATCCATTGCTCTTTGAAAAGCTTTGAAAAATATTGCTACATGAGGGTCACTGGCACTGACAGGATGATACCTGTGAGGTCACTACTGATGAGTAATACAGGTCCCACGCATGCTTGAGCCACACTGTGTTCTATTAAAAGTTTCATTCATTACATGTTCCTTCTGTACAGTCTGAGTTCTTTCCCATTGTTCCACTGAAGCATGGGAATGCTATGTAGGCATTTTGCTCAAAATACACTGACAGTTTTTTTAAAAAGCTGTGCATATCTCTTCCCCTGCTGAAAAGGTGATTACTTACCATTTCTTTTTGCTTATAAAATCAGCAACAGTGAACAAGCTCTTCCCTTTGACTAAGACTCTGCCTCCACATCAAGCCTATTACAATCCCAAGCCATGCTATAGGAACGGAACATTGTGCTACTACTGCAGGATCAGAGGAACTTTGGCTGCAGTCACACAGAGCATTAGC
>NW_015238227.1:0-646 GCF_001447785.1 Gekko japonicus | reverse complement strand
GGTCCCCTTTCTTGTAATTTTCTATTTCTGCCCAGATTCACTCCACAATGGGATGGTGATGGCAGAAAGTCATGCTCCACAGATGGAAATCTGTCCTTGGAAACACTCTGGTAAGTCTAAGTCTCTGAGCTGTCATTTTCATTGAGCTATCCACCACAGCCTCAGGTTCTAGTTCTCCCTCAGTGTCTGTTAGTTCAGACCTCATCAGCATATATTTACAATTAGGATTTTTGTTGCAGTGAGGATCACTTTGTACTTATATATCTTGAACTCGTTTTGCTATGTTGTTGCCAACTTAAGAGGTCCTCCTTGGAAGTCTTCACAATTTACCTTGGTTTCAGTATTCAGAACAACTTAATATCATATGCAAACTTGGCCACTAACCTGTTCACTCTCAATTTTAGATCATTTATGGAGAAAGTAAATAGCATTGTCCCAATACTGATCCTGTATGACTCTACTTTTACTTTGCTGCATGGTGATTTATTCCTACTGTGTGGTTCTTTTATTTAACCAGTTTTTATTCCCTCTTAAGAACACTTTTATAGAGAAACTTGCTAAGAAAGAGAAGGGAAAATAGAAAACCAAGAAAGCAGCAGGAGTAGGTATAAACTGCACAATTCTCCATTATAGCCTATGGGGCCCA
>NW_015238226.1:0-646 GCF_001447785.1 Gekko japonicus | reverse complement strand
TTGGTAGCTGTAGAAATTTTGGGTATCTAATTGCGTTCCAACAGGGGGCCCATCCGGGACAAGGCCCTGCTCTACCACCTCCTTGGCATCTCAGGAGGAGATCCAGCCCTGCCCTGAATTTTTCAAAGCTCCAGACGTGACTGTGAAATTCTACTGCACAAGGGAATGCTCCCCTTGGAAACTCACGTGTCCAGTTTTAGCCTTTGTTCATCCACCGGTTTTTCACGTTTGGCAAAGGGACGGTGTCAATATTTAGTTCTTGCTGTGGGAACAGCAAGAAAAAGAAAGAGAGGGAATAATGGAAGAAAACATTATGTTAAGGCTTAACCTACTTGGCTATACCAGCCTATTAACTCATTTATTTTATTTTTTTGCTCGTGTGTCTGTTGTACTGAAGAGAAACAGGAATTCAACCAGGGAAGCCCAACCAAAACTGTTTATATGGCCCATGTGCAAAGCTGGGGGTGGGGTGAGGGTTGGCATGCATTCTGCAAATGCCTTGGGTGGTTTTGGTGTGGGTCAGGGCAGGGGCTGACTGGCTAAGAAAACTTTCCATTCCTTGAATTTCGATTTTGATGCATTTCATCTTCCAACTCTCAGTTCCCAATTGTTGCAGGTCAGTAAGGTCGCCACCAGTAGTGGATGG
>NW_015238225.1:0-646 GCF_001447785.1 Gekko japonicus | reverse complement strand
CTTAACCACTACACCAAACTGGCCTCACCTGGAGGTTGGCAACCATGCCTGTGTGACATTTTATTATCTGAAAATTAGAACTAAAGAAGCTTGGGAGAGGACTTGTTTTCTGCCATTATCAGGCATGTGCCTACGGATGCACTCACCTTTCTTTTTTCCTTCTCTTTAACATTTTGAAGAAATATCTTCATATTTTCTAACATGTTGTATAGCCTGGATATTTATTACACTGGGATCCATACATTTTAAACATTTGCAGCATCTCTATCCTCTCTATTTTTGCACTCTCTGAAATGGAGAGGGAGTCTATGCTTCACCTCCAAGGTTCCTCCAGTTCATTAATTCCAGCCCCACTGCATTCTGTTGTTTTACGAGGAATCTTTGCTATTAGACTCGTGTTGTTAAAATATTTTGTAAGCTGCTTGCCGATTGGCCAAATTGCTTTGCTTTACTAGGATTTTACTAGATTCAAGCACTGATATCAAATTCTGGTATCATTCAAATGTTACCGTATTTTGTAATTGGTTTACTGATTGACTGAATAGCCCTATCATATCCGTCATCTGTGAGAAAAGGCAGGCTATAAATGAAAGCAAAGGTTTCAACAGCCTCTCTTGCTCAGGTGTGGTCCCCCTGCCTCCAGCTT
>NW_015238224.1:0-646 GCF_001447785.1 Gekko japonicus | reverse complement strand
AGGAAGGAAGGAAGGAAGGAGTCCTGAATATTGCTGGGGAGAGACACTTCTTACAAAGAAAGACAGTGCGCCCCCGTGTTCTAAGAAAACTTGATGGAATTTTTGTTTATGATCCAAGCTTTGCAATATACAAGGTTCCCCCTCCCCATAAGAAAAAGCCACGGACTTGTTTTACAGATGCCACTAAAGACTGTCTTCTCTTTCATTTAAACTAAAACTGAAACAGAGCCCTCGGTGATTAGTATAAACCAGAAGGAAATCACTATCAGAAAATTAAAAGCCTTTGTTAACTGTCAGGGGCCATCACGGCGCTCTGTGACAGAGAAGCTAAGCGACTTAACAGCCACCTTTTCTTCACAAGGAGACTTGAAAACATGTGCTAAATGGCACCCCCCCACACACTTATATTGTTAAGGGGCAAGGGGGAGAGGGAAGAATGAAGAATGGCTTCTGACAACCTGAGCGGCAATGATGGTCGTCTCACCAGATGAGAAGGAAATGGAAGCAGCTGCTGTATTCAGAGGAGAGGAAAGCTACAGCTTGGAGATACCCAGGGGTATTTCATAAACAAGATACTGAACTTACTAGGAGACAATGTAAGTAAAACACAGAGGTGAACTCTCATGTTTTGGCTCCTTTGTGGCTT
>NW_015238223.1:0-647 GCF_001447785.1 Gekko japonicus | reverse complement strand
CTTTAAAGGTTAATACCATAACCTTTAACTTGATCTGGTATTCAATTGGGAGCCAGTGCAGCTGGTGGCATACCGGTTGTATGTGGGCTCTTAAAGGTATCCCAGTAAAGACATGTGGCGCTGCATTTTAGACCAACTGAAGCTTCCGGGTCAATCTCAAGGGCAGCCCCGTGTAAAGCGAGGTACATTAGTGAAGTCGATAGGTGACCATTGTATGAATCACAGTGGCTAAGTCATGGGGAGAGAGATAGGGAACCAGTTGCCTGACCTGCCGAAAATGGTAAAATGCTTATCTGGCAACATTTCGGATTTGGGCCTCCATTGAAAACGAGGCATCCAAAATCATGCCTAAACTCACTGTTGATGTTGGCATTAATAACGCCCTGTCAAGGGTTGGGAGTTAAATTCCCTATCCCATCCCCCCACGGCTCAGACACGGGATCTTTGTCTTTGGTTGATCTAATTTCAGTCGACTCTGCTTTAACCAGCCACCCACAGCTTCCAAAGCCCTGGCCAAATCATCTGAGGTGGTATCTGGCTGGCCATTCATCAGCAGAGATAGCTGAGTGTCATCAGCGTATCGGTGACAACCCAGCCCAAATCCTCAGACCAGCTGGCCGAGGGGGTGCATGTAGATGTTAAATAAC
>NW_015238222.1:0-647 GCF_001447785.1 Gekko japonicus | reverse complement strand
GTTCCTGTGCATTCCTGTCCAAAAATAGCATCACTGTTTTCATCGCAGCAGGGACACCCAAACAGAGCTATGCAGCACTATGAGCAATTATTTGGTAGCAAGTCCTACTAAAGTCAATGAGAGATCTCAAAGTAAAGATGAATTGGAACATGCCACATGTCAGCAGGACACACTGTACATCAATATGTACATGGATGGGGGATACAATGATTGCTATTGAAATGGGGTTGCTGAGGAAACTGTCAAGTAAATGATGCTGACAGTGGAGGAGAATGCTTTCAGAGTGCATAGATTTCCCAGCATTTCCAAGACCTGTGCCTAAGGAAGATGAAAACACTTCTATGCATTTCAGTAACAGTGATAAGAAGAGATGCTGCTATCTTTGCAGATTGAATTTACCCTGCTTGTAATGCCTATTTTCTCGATTTTAATGCCTCCATACTCTTGCTTAGATTATTTGCTCAGAATGTTAAATGAGTCGTTTTGCATTTCTGTGGGCATTTAGTACAGCAGCTAGTCAGGTAGTCCCTGTTGGTGTATTTTCAGATTACTGGTATGGCAGACCTTTGACACTTCCCTACTCTCAGGCAGATTTTCTCTGCCAAAAATATGTCTCATTCCCCTCAGTGATTGAGCCACCCTTCAGT
>NW_015238221.1:0-647 GCF_001447785.1 Gekko japonicus | reverse complement strand
AGCCTCAAAAGTTGTTCATATAACAGCAACATTTTGGTCAAGGAAGGCTCTTTCCTTTGTCTTTTCCGGAAGCATTCTGGGTGTCCGCCGCGTTCCCGACACTTTCCACGCCCGCTTCTCAGCCCTCTCAAGGACTTATGTTTATCGGGTGGCTACAGGCTGCTCCGACCCATTCGAGATGCCAGTCTTCGAACAGAACCTGTGCTGGGCAACGTGTAGAGGGTGAGTTGTTGAAACAGAACTCAGTTTTTTTCAAAAATACCATCTCTTCCCTTTCCTCCTGTCTGCTAACTGATGTCTGCCCATGACCATGAGCCACGATGGCTTAGGAGAACCTCCAGATGCAGAGGCAGTGTACCTCTAAATACCAATTGCTGAGGGAAGGACCACAACAGGAGAGGCTTTGGCCTCTGTGCCCTGCTTGTCGACTTCCAGGAGGTCGGCCACTGTGGGAAACAGGATCTGTTCTAGGTGGATAATCGGCTTATCATTGGGAAGAGGTCACTTGGGGCTATTCTGCAGTCTCATGTTTGTTGCTTGTGTGTCTCTATTGCTTCAGGGGGGGTTTCCCCCCTTTTCTGCACCTCTTTTGCAGAAAAGGGGGGAAAAAACCCTAAAGCGGTGGCAGTGTGGCGATTGACATATGG
>NW_015238220.1:0-647 GCF_001447785.1 Gekko japonicus | reverse complement strand
CTTCCCCAGTGCCTACGTCCTTAGCTTTGCTGTCTCTGTCCCTCTCTGAACTCTGCCGGCATCTCTTCTTCCAAGGCTGGTTTTCTCCTCCTTCCACATGGCCGTCCCCTCTCCCCCTTTCTTCTTCTTGCCCCCTGCCGTCAGTCTAGCCCCCAGCTGTTCTCTTGCCGCTGTTAAATGCCTTGCCTGCCCTTGTGGGCCCCACCCCCCCTTGTCAGCAGGCTGTGGCTGGTCTGCTGCTGACACGTAGCCTTACAGCAAAACCCCGTGCATGTTTATTCAGAAGTTAAGTCATACCAAGTTCAATTATTTTCTAAGTATTTAAGTACAGGATTGTAATTTAGAACACATTGAGCCGTACTATAATGAGCCATCCTATAATGATAGGCAATTACGGGGTGGGAGGAAAGGAAAGGAGAGATGTTGCTACATTTAGTAAGCCAGCCCCAAGGGGACAGTGATTCATCAGGGAGAGGTATCAGATGGTAGGAGCAGTTTAGGCAGCAAGTTCCTCTCCTAGAATTTCCAAAAGGAAGGTGAGAGAGACCACACGTCTCTAATATGGAATGGGGTAGTTTGGTCATGTTCATCTCCCTCACGCAAAGGTGCTCACTCGGTTTCCCTCTAAGCTGTGGAGCCTTGCGAGC
>NW_015238219.1:0-647 GCF_001447785.1 Gekko japonicus | reverse complement strand
GTATTTTTGCAAAAACTTTTATTTCAGCTTGCCAGACCTCCAGCCTAAGCCAGGAGAATTTTTGTTTTTATTCTTTTTACTCTGGTTTGGAGCTTGACTGGCGTCCCAATGAATAAATGTTATTTGTGCAAAGCATTTTGAAGATCAAAATATCCTTTTTCCTGTTTTATTAAGTTTGATACAAGTGAGTTTTGTTTTCAAATGCTTAGGATCATTTCAACACGCATTGCTTGTCCTCCCAGGGTCCAACAACTGTATAGCTTACCTGGTGAAAAACATTTATCCCAATAATTGAACTCCCTTAGTCCCTTTTTGGGTCTAGGGGGGGTGTTTTACTTTTGTATGTAGTTTTGTTTCACCTATACAGGAGGTTGCCAGGAACGTTATTGGATGTTTCCGAATTCTCCTCAAATATCTTAATGCCTTTCCATGGATAAATGAAGGACCACAGGATTTCTAATAAACTGTATTGCAACAAGGAGGAACTATTGATGGACTGGTGTTCCTGACTGAACTTTTGAACTGATTAAAAAGGACCCAAATGGACTCAATGCTCACTTTACTCAACAGAGTGTGCTATGAAAAAGGAATCCTACCTTTGAGATGCCAACTTTTCCAAGGAAATTTATTCTCTGTAAATAATTGTA
>NW_015238218.1:0-647 GCF_001447785.1 Gekko japonicus | reverse complement strand
AGCTTAGAGGGAGCATTGGTCTCAATTGGGCTTTGTCGAATGTATAGCTGTTCTTCGGCCAACTACTAATTTATATATATAAGAGTGAAGCATGCCTCCCATCTACACAAGGGGGCCACATTAGAATTACCAGGCCTGACCTGGCAACCAGAGGGAGATCGGTGGCAGGAACAATGTGATCAGCCATCATTAAAGGTATGACCTCACTTCTGAGGGAAAACCTAGAAGTGATGTGAAGCCTTTCTAGCAATCACTGGGAACTCTATTGTAAAACCATATAATTTTTGGCAATTCCTAGAGAGAGCTGATGTCACTTTGTTTTTTCAATTTTCTCAGAGTTGCAGCAGGAAACAAGAGTTAGGGTGGGCATTCCCCACCTCTGCCAGGAGACTGGCAACCCTAAGCCACACATGGCTTGGATGTACATTTCTGTAAACCTGGTAAAACCCCAAGATTTGCAGAAAAATACATTTTGTTTAAAAACATTAATTGGAGGACAAAAATAATGCACAGATATCACAGGAAATATAGATCAAGTTGGGGTACTGGGTTAGTCTAACAACAGGCTGCTGCATGGAAATGTAGTGCCAATGGTTAGCAGGCACAAAGGGGAATGCTAGGGTTGGCTACAGCTTGCTTCCCTTGCA
>NW_015238217.1:0-647 GCF_001447785.1 Gekko japonicus | reverse complement strand
GGGGGGGGGGCAGGTGGAATACAAAGTACCTCCTTGTGGGGCAAACAGAACTGAGACTGCAGCTAGCTAAATAGATCCCCCCCCCTCCCCGGGACAGGCTCGATCCTGGGCGTATTTACTCAGAACAGAACTTTGCAAGCAAGTTCCTCGTAGCTCAGCTGGACTTACTCCCGAGTCAGCGTGCTCAGGTTCGCAGAAGCCTAACACTGGCCTGCGGTTTGGCTGCAATGCACATTGACTTGGGCGTAAGACCTACCAAACTGGAAAGAAACCCAGCTTGCAAAATGCCAAGGACTGTGTGTTTCGTAGAACAAAAAGGTTTTCCCCTCTGATCTTGCCTGAAGCTAAAAAAAATGGCACGAAAGCCCCCCCCTCAAATAATCTAGGAGATGGAACAATGAACTAAAGTTTGAGAAAAACTTCGGGGAAATCACGGACAAGCTGTAGCGGCTTCTGAAACACCTCTTAGATGCTGGAAGGGAATGGCCAAGCCAGCCTGTCTTTTTGCGACTCCAGGAATGGCTTATCTGATGGGGACGGGAGATAACAGCTCCCTGTTCTTGTTCTTTGTTCCTTTCAGAGTTCCTGGCTATTGATTAAGGCTCAGGCAGGCAGGTTAACTAACAAGTTGGGCCTCCCCCCCCCCC
>NW_015238216.1:0-647 GCF_001447785.1 Gekko japonicus | reverse complement strand
TTTTTCAGAGCTTCGGTTTGCATGATGAGGAATGATTGTCTGTTTTAAAGGTTTCCTGAGACTTAAAAATGGACGTAAAGTTATTGTCCTTTGTGGTCATGCAAGTTCTGAAGATGGAATCTTAGCTTCAATGTCATGGCAACATAATAGTATAAACATTCCAGGACAAGCTTGACCTCACTGATATGCTGCTGCCACAGCAGTGAAAGGCTGAAAACTTGAATTGTCTTGGTGACATCCCAGATCTTTAACTGTGGCAATACATCCATTGAATGTACCATTTATTTTCCTTGTGTAGTCTCTTAATCTTTAGTGAAATATGATCCATGAAATATGCGAAGGTGAGCTTCTTTCTTCAGTTATTTATTAAGCACCCACTATCTTCGAAGTGTTTGACAGACTGGGAAAGGAATAATTTCTCTTGGACTCTAGATTGGGGGTTGTTAGGATTACTTACCATTCATACAGTTTCTTTAAGTGCTTTATAGATGTATGGCATGAGATCTGCTTTTGAAAGAACTTAACCATTTTAGCAATGAGGAACAAGAGGAGGTCATAATGTAGTTAAAAAAATAGTCCTTTTTTGCAAAAGAAATAGCGCCATGTGTGTCCTGGACATATGAGAGGTGGCAAAATCCACATGATTC
>NW_015238215.1:0-647 GCF_001447785.1 Gekko japonicus | reverse complement strand
CTGGTGCTAAGAGCTGACTGAACATCGTGGGCAAAATGCCATGGGGAATGCAATAGCTGCAGTGAGGAGGGGAAATTGTGTGAAATCACCCAACTTCTTTATTCTACTAGAAGAGTCTCTTGTGCCAGAAGGAGGAAATGGGGGTGATTTTACCCATTTCCCTCTTCTCACTGCATTCCATTGTGCTACATGGTATTATGTCCATGAAGTCCTTCTGCCCGCAGCATAAGCTTTTCAGGAGTCATAGGGGCTGCTGGGTGAAGGTGGGAAAAGTCCACTTCTGCAAACACTTTTGCTCTCATGGTACGTAGGATCCATTATTTCAAAAAGATGACACAATGGAAAGCTAAAGCCTATGACAAATCAGTCCTGGATAAATGATTCTGTGAAAATGTTTGAGTGACTGTTTTTCACTGATGCTAAGCCTGCCTTGTGCACCCACAAACTCCATACAACAGGCCTCTTAGTAGGATGGTTCCCTGTCTATTCCTGGCTGGAGATACAGTGATCTGTTTAAGCAGCCACCCACGAGCCATGTGCTTCAAAAGACAAATGCTTTGACACATGCTGTACAGAGCCAGGGTATAAATAGAATCTTTACATTCAGTTTGTTGAGATTGTCAACTCTCTCATAAACACTCTGACCC
>NW_015238214.1:0-647 GCF_001447785.1 Gekko japonicus | reverse complement strand
CCCCCCCTTAATATTATATTTACTACTATTACTTGGGTGGGGCGGTATTCTGGTACCTGGCTATCTAGCTTAGAGTTCTTGGAGGTCAGCAGGGAAGGGTAGAGGAGACAATGTTACTGATAGTGAGATTTCTTCCTCCCCTTCCCCAGCTATTAAGTTGCATACTAGAGTTGCTGCCTTTGCTGCTGGGCTGGGCTGGCCATACTAGGCAAGGGGCCAATGGGCAGATATTCTGTTGCACTTGATGCGCTTTCTGATGCACTTTAGGTGTGGTACCTGAATGCACCCTTGGGAAACGTAGTTAATATCTTCAGACTACAGTTTCCATTCAAGAGTGCATTAAGGTGCTACACCTTTGACAAACCAAAAAGTCAAACCTCTGTCAAGGAGACTGCAGGCAGTGGGAGAGATTCTCTGCCCTGAACCCTATCATATATCACTCTAGGTGCAGTGTGGAAGATAAGGAGGAAGTGAGGTAAGATAAAAGAATAACAAAAGCAAATTAGTTAAGTACTGATAATAACAACACAGTAAAGGAATTTAAAAGGAAACAAAGGCTGCGACCACATGTGCCAGAAGATCTGACATGGGCGTGAATGCCCAACAGATCGAAAGGGGGCGATCAGACAGCAACATTTGGGAAGTGT
>NW_015238213.1:0-647 GCF_001447785.1 Gekko japonicus | reverse complement strand
AAATCCAATATCTTCTTCTTATTATTATTGCGACACAAAACAGAACTTGTTCATGTACCATAGCCCTCCTGTTATCATTGTATACCTTTTTCTTCACTTCTAAGCCTGCCCATCCAGCTATTTCAGAATTCTCTAAACTCACGAGTTACAGATGTGTGGGCTCTCCTAGAGACTCTATATAGACCCAGGGAAGAAATAATCAGCATTCATTCCTAATCAATATTCTGTTGATTCCCCTAGGTGCGACAGTTTCCACCAATAAATGTGATAAATGGCAGGTATTTATAGAACATACTGAATTCTTTCTCTGCACGAGAAGCATTGGCTTCAACTACTCTTTGTAGGCTTAAATTAACCTAATTGTTTGCAGAACTGACATTCACTGGTGTCTCCTGGGAGAACAGAAGTACAGGCTTCACAGTATTCTCCTGCTAGGTTTGGTTCAGTGGCATTGTTAGTATATATTTTCCATGGTTGGCCATTCACTGCCTATTGTACTGAGGGCTGTCTGAGTGGCCAACTCTGTATTTTATTATGGCCTCAAGATCAACTCCACTGTCTCTTGACTTAATGGCTTATTAAAACTAAAGCTCCGTGAGCAGAACTAGAAGACCCAGATCTGCTGGTCCTAGTATGTGCACATCAAA
>NW_015238212.1:0-647 GCF_001447785.1 Gekko japonicus | reverse complement strand
TGTTCAACTCCCTTAATTTACTTTCAGTTATTTTACTTTCATTTGGTGGGAGAGAAATATGCACTGACATCACATGTCCCAATCAAATAATAGTATCAGCCAATTATATTTGTACTGTAGTCATATTTCATTCTTTCCACTCCACTATCAAGTTAATTCCACTACTTTGTTTGGTTAATGCCCATCAAAAGTGATCTTTATGACGCTCATAAAGAACACATTTTGGATTAGATCAATATTTTGCCAACTTTCTGACTTCAAAGAACACATAATCCTGTATGTGGAGCATCTGCCATAAAAGCCCAGGGCATTGAAGAAGAACTTCTGGTGAAGTTCTAGGATGCACATCCTATTTAAGTATGGAAGTGTCCATGACTGGTTAATTGCAACGTGGACCCACCAGGAGACAAGAGTATGGTCTAGAATACCTAGTACTGCTCCATGTACAGATTGCAAGATATGGTCAATAGTGGGCAGCAAGCTTATCTACTACCGTTCAATTTTTTTCATCGGAGAACCCTGATAAGTTTACAACAAACACCAGGGTGCCCTGGAAACAAGTTGTGAATCAATAATATTAGAACAGTCATGACTATTACATTCAATTAATTATACTGATGCAGTTCAGTCCTTGGGAGGAAAGCAAT
>NW_015238211.1:0-647 GCF_001447785.1 Gekko japonicus | reverse complement strand
CAGCCCTTCTAGTTCCATATTGTCTGTCTCAGAGCAGCTCCCCAAATCTTAAGCAGGGAAAGGTTTTCCCCAGCACCTGCTATTCAAGATCCTTTTAAACAAGGGAGGCCCAGGATTGAACTTTAGACCTTCTGCCTGCAAAGCATGTCCTTTGCCATTGACCTGTGGCCCATCCTCTAAAGATTCTTAGCACCTTCAATAGTGTATTGCCATTCTGCAAGTTACGTACATGTCCTGCATATATGAGAAAGTAATACATTTTCTGGTACCGCTTTGTAATAAGATCATGTGTAACCCTATCTCTCGGCTCTTTACAGAATAGGTTGCTGATTAAATAATGCACTAGATCTTGTACTTAGATTTGCCCACAGATACGGAGACACTCACTCTGGCCATTTTCACATGAGTTATTTGCTCCAGGTTCAGTGCTTGTTAGGAAGAGGCTGTTGTTTTTCTGCTCCCCCACAGCATTGTGGCGCATTCATGAACCTCCCAGGATTCCCCTGGCTTTTCTCCACATTTCCCCAAATCTGCTTTGCCATGAAGTTTTGGGAAAGATCGCATCTAGGCCTGAATGGCTGCCATGGAAAGGCCAGATTTTTTCTGATCCTGCCCACACAGAAACCATTTCCCCTCCCACTGCAGCT
>NW_015238210.1:0-647 GCF_001447785.1 Gekko japonicus | reverse complement strand
TTCAGTTGCCATTTAGTTTGGTCCAGCTGCCCGTGCCAAATGCCATGGGGCTCAAAAACACAGATCATGCATCACCTAAAAATACAGGTTGCGTGTCAAAACATGCCAACAAAACTGGCCGTGCAGGCCCCTCTGAGTGCCTCAACGCATGCCGGACCCTCTTTTGATGGACACCAGGCTGTCTCCAGCCTGAAACTTGAATCTCTGGCATCCTTAATGCCCTGTGGTTTTTTTATTATTCCTTTCTAAACCAGAGGTGTCTCATTACTCTCTGAAGAGGAAAGTGTTGGGAGTCTTGTTTTTTTGCGGCAGTGACAATAGGAAAGAGCTCTTGACAGCTATGAGATATGTTTAGAGTACTAATTTCCGTGACAATTCTTCCAGGGAGGGGAGGGAGAGAAAAAAAGAAAGCAGCGTTCTTTTGAACAGAGGTACTGCAGTGCAAATCTGTTGCGATGCAGGTGTAGTGGGTAGCTGGATCAAGGGGGAGTCTTACTGGAATAAGGGAGCAATCCTTAATGGAGTTAACTCATTCTAAGCGCGTTTGCTTTGAGGGACTCACAAGGGTCTCACTCAATGTAGGACTGCACAGAAAGCTTAATCCCTGTCAGAATCTAGCAGTCAGGGGCGGATGAAGGCTCACCGGT
>NW_015238209.1:0-647 GCF_001447785.1 Gekko japonicus | reverse complement strand
TTTGACTATTTTTTAATAAAAGTGTCTATTCTTGTACTTTTCTTCTAGGCAAAGAACAAAGCAATTCACTATTTACACTATATTGAAAGATATGAAGACCACACAAGTGAGTATTAGACTTTTCAGACTCTTTCTGTTGCTTATCAGTTGGAAATTTAAAATGCCTGCTAGCTGCTCTGCTTCTCTAAATGTCTATGTAAAACTTCTGATTTCTTCAAAGTGTGTGTTTCAATGCCTTGGCTCCAAAGGTTTGGACCAACACTGGAACTCCTAGTCGCTTAATTGACTGTAGCAGGTGTGTACTTGAGCGCACAAGGAAAATATCCCAAATGTAGGTAGGTCAGTTCATACATCCAACTAACAGGCCTTGATGGAATCAAGGGATGGGAAATCTAAAGCGGTATGTGCGTGTTTGGATCAGGTTGAAGACAAATGTGTTTGTGTGAGCATGTGTGTATTTTATTCCAAATATTTTTGCATTGGCCTACAGAGGGAAGGTAGTTACGGCAGATCAGAAAACACTAAAAGCTGCTTTGCACCTGATGCGTTTCCAGCATGAAAAATATCTCCATGAAGGCACAATCATGAATCCCAATGGTGTCGCATGTGGCAATAATGCATGTTCATGTTTCACCTTTGAGAAGTGT
>NW_015238208.1:0-647 GCF_001447785.1 Gekko japonicus | reverse complement strand
AAAAAAGCGGTAAATGGTTCCTTGTAACAGATGACTGTATTCGGAAAAAGATAATGAGGTACTCAGAACATGGACTTGTGTTATATATACTCACGTCATCTCTGTTTCCATTTGCTTTCAACAGGTATTTTTCAAAGAAATCTTCTTGAACATTTTAGAAACCTCTTCCAGTTCCTTTGAGCACAAATGGATGGTGATTCAGACCTTGACTAGAATCTCTGCAGGTATTTCATTTTAGAAATAAGTATCCTCACATTATTGTGGGGCCATTTTCCTCTCATAGTTGCTTAGAATATAAATATAGACAGAGTACTGGAAGGATAGAGAAGATAGATATAGTGGGTTGAGTCCAGACAGCTTTTCCCCTCACTTGTCCAATTTCTCTCGTTATTCCCATCCCACATAGCTTTTATCTACACAGGTCCTATGATTCTCAGCATAGCCTTTTCCACCAGAGGAAAATGTGGTTGGATCCAACCCAATATAAATATCCATTTCTCTGTGTATAGTTGAGGGAGAAGACCACTAGTGTAGAATTCTTGAAACAGATCACATACAGACAATAGATCCCTAAGCTATGAGGGTGATTGGGCAGAGGGAAACAGGAGGGAAGAAGATGTTAGTTGAAGATTCCAGAAAAATCTACA
>NW_015238207.1:0-647 GCF_001447785.1 Gekko japonicus | reverse complement strand
TCAGCAATCCACTAAATTATGAGAATGCACCAATAGGCGGCTATCGGGCTAGCTGCCATATGAAATGCTGCCAACTGTGTAGATTCAAAACTACTCAAAAGTGCTGCACATTTTAAATTGTGAACGAATTATCAAAACAATTACATGAAATTTCATGAGAAACAGGCACTGAAATCAGATTAGACTTTTGACTGTGCAATACCAGAGTTAAACTACAATGGGCTTGGATGGGTGTAATCATGTTTAGGATTACACTGTAAATATGTTATTTGTGAAGATCAAAGCATCTCTAATTCTAATCATAAACATTTGGCATTGTAACTTGAGATTCCCATTCCACAAGTCACAATACATAAATAAAATGGTACTCTTATTATTAATTCAGATTGCATGTTTATCTAGCATTATCACCTGAGAAAGATAATGGATATCTTAAATATTCTGATAATAAAATCCCTGTTTTTCTATTTAATTTACATGCTGAATAGCTACCAGGAATATAAAACTGAAGCATTTTACTAATCTTGAATTGTAACTGGGGAGGGGAAACCCTCAGTGAACCTGAATAGAGTGGGGAACAGCTGAACAGAGAAGATGTGGGAAATGAGCAATTGAAGGAAGGGAAAGGACCCCTCCCCTTTCCTTTC
>NW_015238206.1:0-647 GCF_001447785.1 Gekko japonicus | reverse complement strand
TTGCTACACCAGAAAGTACAATTCTAATAGCACTTGTTGCAGCTTCAAGAAAAATCAAACAGACTTAATGGCTAGCCATAATGGTCTTTTTTAAATTTTTCTATGATTTGTGCATTAGCAGCATGGAATAGATATGTGCTCAGTGTGGAAGTTATTATTTGCTAATTTGCGGCTTTTAAAAAAACACAGCACACTATCTATTATGCATCACGCATTACAATTACAACAACAGTTTGATTAATCACTAGCAGTCGGTTTTGTGCTGCTCTGCTATGGAATTCTGGGTAATGGTGTTGTTTACCATTTAGCAAGTAGCAACATTTCACTCTGTTTCACTACATTAAACTGCTCAAATAAAGCAAATGGATATTGAAAGGAGTTGGCCATCTGCCTTTATTTTCTCTTACTTTTGTTAGGGAGGGGCAAATCCCACCATCTCTGAAAGGACAAGGAACACAGCCATGAAACAGATAGTGACAAAAAACAACCTTTAAAAAATCAGGTCAAAATCTCATCTAGATGCAGGCTGGATGAATGGTAAAAAGCTTGGTTTGTGGATTTGGAGTGGGTCTCAAGACCAGCAATGAAATCTAATGATTATTTAATGGTGCAGCGCTTGATGCTGGATTATGTGAGACTTCTCCTCC
>NW_015238205.1:0-647 GCF_001447785.1 Gekko japonicus | reverse complement strand
TGTAAATATTCCCTACTTTTCAGGACCAATTTGTAAGTTGCGCCACACTACTTCCCCAGTCCCCAGACGTGAAATACCAGAATCCCACATCAGTTAACACTGAGCAATTTACATGCTATTTATTGTTCCCAAAATTTAGCATTACCAAGCCACAGGCTCTCTTTCACCGCCATTTTGCACCTTCTGCAGCCACAAACCTAAAACTGCCACCAAGCCTCCTCTCTCCACTCACCCTGTTCCTCTTCCTCCTCCTTCCTACACCCATGAGGAAGTCAGGACCCAGTTTCAGGGTCCTGAACCACTGTTCGGCAACCATTGCTTTCAGGGATGTCCGGCACAAATTTGATTAGTGCTACAGTTGTTATTGGGGTCAGATTTCCACCCACCCTCTAGCAATTCAGTTTCAGAGCAGGGGATGCATTTCATCTGCACTGTGCATATGTGAAAATGCACATGCACGAATAGTTTGCTTTTTAGCACACCGCAGTCGTTGAGGAATTTTGGACAAACAATAACAACTAGTGACACGTTAACCTTTTGTTCTAGCAAATCTTTCAGCCCAAATAACAAACCACTCTCTTGGCTTTTAAGTCAACTTGAGGAAGACATAGGAGGACCTTAGAAGGATGGGGGACATAGAAGAAGAG
>NW_015238204.1:0-647 GCF_001447785.1 Gekko japonicus | reverse complement strand
TTGATTGATTGATTGAATTGTGTGCTGCTGTTTAATTTACATACTCTCCTATATAACGTAACTGTTTTCAAATGCTGATCCAGTAGCATAAGATTACCTCCCCCTCTTAATATGGTGGCATATTTGTGCTTATCAACAGGAACTGGTCCTTGAGGACTGAGAAATCACAAGCGCTTCAGTGCATGACTTTCTTTTCATTCTGTTCTATCTCACTGCCTGCAGGCTGTGCTCACGAATCAATAATCTAGCTTTGTGCAGTTACTGTATCTGTAAGCCTCAGACAGTTCTGTGGAAAGTGAGCAAAAGCAATAATGAAGCATTCTGCATTCTATATTACACTCAGGTAGTGGGATTCCTCAGAGGTTAATTAAACAACATACAAAAAAAATCAATAACAAAGCTATAATAATCTGACTGTGAACTAGTAGCTCTTGAAATGGATCAAGTCAGCTAAAATTCAGTCAAAGCAGCTCTTTTTTTAAAAAATCTGCTCTATCCCTGCCTGTGCCTAGCAGTTCATTGCTTATAGTAAATAGGAATTCTTAAACAGCAACAGGGTATTTCTCATTATGGGTGGAATTATACGGCTGCGGTCACATGAGCAGCTTATTGCAACATACTAGCATTTCCTGTGTGGATTTAAAGGG
>NW_015238203.1:0-647 GCF_001447785.1 Gekko japonicus | reverse complement strand
ACGTTTGGATTCTTAAACCACTTCTAGGGCCCAGGCCTTCTGACCGTTAAAGTTTCCACACAGGACTGGACTGTATGAGAAAATTTAGGAAGATTCAAGCCCATGATTTTTCTTATGGTCCAGGCTGAAAAGTGGTAACGTACAACAATACTGTAATACATAGTAAGTTGGCACCTCATCTCTAAGCAGTGCAGCAAACCAAACAGCCAGCTTCCCATGCTGTAGGTGCTATTGCTGGGAACAGTGCCCTCCTCCTCCTCCTGCCAACATCATTAGAGGAGCATCTCCTTCCTCATCGAGCTATACAGTGGGTCTCCAAGGACTAATGTTTATTAGGGAGAGGACATGTTATCCAGTCTTGGTATAACATCTTTATTTTATTACCAGGAAAAGTTACAGTAGTCTTATGGTTGGTTGAACAGGCTAAGTGTTACTGATACATGGATAGATATTTCAGTATGCAAATCCAGAGTCCGCGAACAAGGCTTGATCACAATACACACTTGCATTGTGCATTTGGCCTCTGCACCATGGACTCCCACAGTATTCTGGCTCTCAAAATGCTACTGTTGAAGTACCTGTGTGTATCCCATACATGACATTTTAAACTGCTCTGCCAGTTTTCAACACTGAATGGGGGGGGGGGG
>NW_015238202.1:0-647 GCF_001447785.1 Gekko japonicus | reverse complement strand
TAATTACTGCTGAAGTGAAGAAGAACTTCCTTTTGTCTGTCCTGAATCCACTGATCATCTGGCTCACAGGTGAACTCTTGCTTGGCATGATGTTTTAAGTATTCATGGGTAGACTTAGGTTCACTCGACTGGACCACAGGAAAACTTTCCCCCTTTGGATTGACCCAGTCCAGAGAACAGACTTTTTCTATCACCCCAGCCCTCTGGAATTTGATTGTACATGGGTCTGCATGAAACCCCTTCCAATTCCCCTTGCTATAAACAGTTGGAAGAGGTTAGTTGTTTTGGATCAAAGATGACTAGTAGTTTACAGACATGTTGGTCCAAAAGTAAGATTCCAAAAACTAAGGATACAGTTCATGTAACATCTTTGATTAGGACTAACTCAGTGATACATAAGATTGTGCAAGCTCTTGAATTCCCCAGAACTCATCAGCAGCCATATGTTGTAAAATAAAAAAGAGGAAGAAAGCATGACCTGAATAATCTTTGGATGCCAGAAATTCCACCATATCTTGCCACGAGAGGGTCTTAAGATCATGAAGACCTGGAAAATCTGTTTTTATTTTGTAAAATCTGGTTTGACAAGTTCTGGGGAACTCAACAGCTTGCACACTTTTATGTGTCATTGGGTTGGTCCTAATCAA
>NW_015238201.1:0-647 GCF_001447785.1 Gekko japonicus | reverse complement strand
CTGGTGCCTGGCAGTGGTCTGAGGACATACCAGATATCATCACATTGAGGACACCCCGTCCCCTCCGGAAATGCCCCCCAAAGTCCCCCGCTGGTGACAAAATCAGACCTGGCAACTTTAGCCCACCTGTACTGCTGGCAAGCGCTGGAGCTCCAGAAATTGTGTTGTGCTCTGGCCAGGATACTGAGAGGAAGTATTACTATCAGAGCACTGTTCTATATCCCCAGTGTGGGGTTGCACAGAGCCAGACTTGCACTTTGCCTTCTTTGCACTACCTTAGCCCATCCCTGATGAATTGGAAGAGGTCCTAGGGGGCTATGGGCTCAGTCTTATGTCCTGTCTGGTGGAGGCCTGGTGGTTATCTCAAGAGCCAGTGGGGAGGCCTCCCTTGAAGGCTGTGGCAGGGTGACCTCTGATACCTTGGGTCCATTGTCAGCAGGCACCTCAGCAGTGCTGGGCCCATGGTCCTTCTCATCCATTTCAGCCACTGGCCTGGACTCCTCAAGCCTGGACTCCCCTGAAGACCCTGAGTCCAAGTCACTGGGCTGGTCAGAGGAGGTCATGGCACGTATTCCTTCTTCAGTTCTTCTTTGTTTTCTGTATGACAGATTTCAAGTTCTAGTATAAAGTTTTCATGTATAATGGTC
>NW_015238200.1:0-647 GCF_001447785.1 Gekko japonicus | reverse complement strand
ACCAAACTGGGAGGGAGGGAGGGGCTGAGTGTTGACCTTTGAACCAAAGCACTCTGAGGAAATCACATGGCCGTTTCTCCTCCATTTCTTGTTAGGAGCTCACTGGCCAGAGATCAGCTTCAGAGGCTGACGATCCATCTCACGCCACAGGATTGAGATTTTTTTAGAGTGTACTCCGATCAACTCCTTTAACTCTTCGAAAGACCTCTGGGAAGGCTTTTTAAAATGTTCGCTTTGAAAACATCTGTGTTCTCTCAATGTTGCTAAGCTCCCGTGAACATTTTTTGGGGGTGGATTACACCAATCTCGACCCCCACGTAGTGTGCGATTGGATATATAATCATGATTGGAGACACAGCCTTTTGAATAGTGCTGACTCATTTGTCCAAGTGGCTGTGCCGATTGTGGGCAAAACAAGATGTTTTAATCGGAAAGGAACGCGTTGGCTTCCCAGAGCAATCAGCTCCTGCTTTTGAATCAAGGTTCTATTTAGATTGAGGCTTGCGAGTTCATTCTGTTCAGCCAAAAATGTCTAAGGAATATGGGCTACTCATGGATACCCTAACCCAGTTCCAGTGCAAGTCAACCTAATCCAAAGTGCCACATGAAATGAACACACCACAGAAAGTCTTCCTGGATGGCTCCTG
>NW_015238199.1:0-647 GCF_001447785.1 Gekko japonicus | reverse complement strand
CCAGAAATACAGTGATGTAATATCAAAGCCACCAGTAGAGGGGAGCAAACCATGTATGGAAAACGAAATTAACATGAAGCAATAGGGGCCCAAAACCAACAAAAATGAGTGTGGAAGAGACCCACAAAAAGGGGAGCATGTCTACCATCCTGAGCTCTTAAAGAAAAAAAAAAGAAACTAAGAGATGGATTTTAAAATGTAATAAATAAAGAATAATGAGACGCCTCAGTGGTTTCCAGGTTCAGTTATATGGATGGGTCTTTCGATTATGTCCCCACCAATTTCTCTTCTCCCTTTTAGGTACCTCTCAGAGCGGGGCCTTTCCAGTGGCCAGGGCCCTGCCCGCTTTCCTCCTGCCTATGGCCCTGCCGAGCGAGATGTCATCTACAAAACATTCAGCTTGGATGGCTGGGCTGGGCGGAGCGGTCATGATGCCCCCATGATTGCCTATGATGCTCTGTTGAGTGCAGGGGGCAGCTGGGAGGAGCTGTGCAGCCGTGCCATGTTCCATGGTGGTGAGTCAGGGATAGGATTACCAGGTCCCTTTGTCACACCTGTGGGGGGAATTTGAGGGGTGTTCTGGGGGTGAGTGTGAACATCGCGCAACACACTGATGTCACGCAGAAGTGATGTCAGCGCATTGGTGA
>NW_015238198.1:0-647 GCF_001447785.1 Gekko japonicus | reverse complement strand
CATGTTCTTGTTTGGGTCAATAAAATGCCTTGAACTGGCCCTTCCTACCCTCCAGGCTCAAAGCAGTGACTCGCGTCCTCCTTCGCCTTCTTTTCCTGGCCGTTCTCCGCACCAATTTTATATTTTAGCCATTGTTGTGGTTCAGTCGGTACAGAACCTGCCCCGCCCGAATGCCCAACACACCATCCCGTAAATGTGTCGCCTCGACTGCTTTGGCGTTCTATAAAATCCGTCTGGCCCTTTGTGGGAGCAGCTGAGGGTGAATCGGAAGGGCCAGTGGAATTTTCCCTCCTGGGAACGGTCCAGTCCGCAGGACAGGCCTCCAGCTGGGCCCAGCAGCGACGGAAAGCCTTGCTCGTGAGGTGCCGGCCGCCGGCCTTCCTTTTGGGTGTGTATCTCTGACCTCTGCGCAGCCTGAGGAACATTAAATGGGAACAATGTGGAGCTGCTTGGGATTACGAGGCCTGGCAGCGGCGCTTGTCGTGTGACTAGGATTTGGGTTACTATGGTGACGAAATGGCTGCGCTCCAGATTTTTTCCCCGTTCTCGGTTTTTTTCCTATGGAACTTCTGAGCTGGATAAAGGAGCTCTCCGGTGTCTTTTATGACCAGAAGTCGGCCAATTTTTCTTAGGCCTTGGTTTTGAGA
>NW_015238197.1:0-647 GCF_001447785.1 Gekko japonicus | reverse complement strand
CAGCCCCTTTCAATATGAGTAGCTTAGCTGAATTGCAGCACACTCAGAAAAGCAACATACTCTGGATGTGAAGGAAACTGGAAGAAGAGGAAAGAATTATACTGGGACTTTATGGAAGCCACTCCATAGCTTACTTAATCTCTAGGCATGTATAGTGCCAAAGTTTAACCATATAATCTTTCTCTATTTAAAATCTGAAAGCATTAGATATTCTGGCATAACATGATTTTTTAAAAAAATTACGGGGGATACTTTGAAGTTGATAACATAATATGCATTAATAGCTACCTTTCTGTGAATAGCCATAAATAAATTACGACTGACGTGTTAACCCTGAAAAAATTACTGCTCCATCAACTGTTTTAAAGAATCTTAAATAACATGGTTCAATTTTGAATTAGAAGATAAAATAGTGTAGTATGTTAGATAAGAGTATTGCACTTGGAGTACTGGACTTGAACCAAAGTGACTTTATTGAATAACTACCTCTCAGCACAATTACCTCAGAAGGTTGTTGTGGAGATAAAATTATAAATCAACATGCATGCCACACTGAGATTCATGGAGGAATTTTTAAGGGCTTTTCAGATCTGGATTTCAGAAAGAGCCTAAATACTGGTATTCAGAAATATTTGGGTCCTGTACCA
>NW_015238196.1:0-647 GCF_001447785.1 Gekko japonicus | reverse complement strand
TAAGAGGAAATGCAGGATACAAATGCTGTAAATAATATCCCTCTGTTGGAGCAGGTCTGTAGAAATTAATGGGATTTATGCTAGTGGAAAAGGTTATTTAGAGCCATTTTGAGAAACTCCCCCCCCTGTTTTTGAGTGTCTGGATAGAAGTATAAAAGAAGTATAAAATATTTTGAGGCTTCCCAGGGAAGCTCCAGAAGACTGCAACATATAAACATCTGACGTCTTAATGGCAATTGAGCAGGGAGCCAGCTTAATTGGCATCTAGACAAGCTACTGCTGTTTCTGCAAATTGTGTAAATAGCCTGTTTTTCAAAAATGCACTGTAATTTTTTCCTTTGGGTATTCCCTGCTGATTTCCAGTTTGGCATACAAAGTCTTCAGTGACAGTCAAGGTGCCCTTCAAATAAGGGGTGGTGGTGATTTAATGAAAAATCTAGCAGAAGTATCACAGCTTCTCCTCTGAGATCTGTCTTCTTGAGGCATTTTTGCACCACAGGATGGAACTGAACCTAGGCTGGCTGCTTCTGCATGGGAAAAATTCTCAGTTGTGCTCTCATTACCACTATAAATACAGAGGAGGGTCCTCACAAGGCATTCTCTGTGGTATTCCCTCATGCCTGCCGTTTTTGCCTCCCCCCAACCCA
>NW_015238195.1:0-647 GCF_001447785.1 Gekko japonicus | reverse complement strand
GAGTCTGCCGCTCCTAACCACTACACCAGGCGGACTCTCCAAGGGATGGGAGGGACTGAGTTGACCATTAGACAGGGCCTAAGAAAACTACTCAGACTTTTATGCAGAACACTCAAAGGAGGGCAAGTCTTATCACTGCAATCGCCACCACACCTCAAACACGGAGAACTGACAGCAAGTAACAACAGTAAGAACTTCAGCATCGGTACTGCGGGCCCCACTTCCCCAAACGACCCACCATACCTTTATCGTGCATGTCCATCGCTTGCAACAAGTCCTCTCGGATGGGATGCTTGGCTTTATAACACAGCCTGCAGACATTTGAAGGGGTGTCATCGCCCGAAAGGGTGGTGAGGTCTATACAGGTGACGGCTCTCAGAAGCCAAGCTGCCTTTATTTTTAAAAAATTAAGAGGGTTTCAGAGGGTAGCCATATTGTCTGCAGTAGAACAGCCAGATTCGAGTCCAGTCGCACCTCAGAAACCAGGGGGACTTGGCAGCCCTACGTTGTTGTGAGGATAATATAGAGGGGGGGGGACTATGTGTGCTGCCCTAAGCTGCCCTAAGCTCCTCGGAAGAAAGGCATTTTTTAAAAGAGATAAAAACGTGACAGAAAATGCCCCTCAGATTATAATTTTATATCATGCC
>NW_015238194.1:0-647 GCF_001447785.1 Gekko japonicus | reverse complement strand
CTCTTATGTTCTTATGTTCTTAAGAATTAATGTTCTTCCGTCATCATTATTTATTTATTCTGCCTCATAGTAAAATGGGTGGCTTTTGCCAGTCATGAAAGCCTGAAAAATTAGGATTCTCATAGAAGTTCCTGTGTTACTTGAGGGTGGAGACAGTGGAGCAGAAAAATACTGCTTTGCACATTAAAAAGCAAATAAACACACCAATGGTCTGATGAGAACTGGCCATGTCCCAGGTTGTACAGAATATTAAGAACCAGCAATATTCTGATTCTGAGCAATTAGTGGGGGGAAACAAACAGTGAGGTAGGATAATAGACTTGCTCAAGTTCCTGGGAGCTTACAGAATCCTGGTGGATAAATTTTTGTGTGTGGGGGGGGATCTTGGAATCATTTATTCCCTCCCTGCCTCCCCCCATCATTGCTTGTTCATTTTACTTTTGAAGTGCAGAGTCTGCTGCTGCTGTGGTGTCATGCAGTACCCATTAAGACCCTCTCTGTAAATCAGAGTGCTCTGAGAATGCTCTAAATTTTTTACAGAGGTCCACAAATATGGGCTGGTCATTATGTGCAAACACTGCCTACTTCGCTTACTGTAAACTGTTGCTGTGGAAGTCACAGTGGCAGTTGGGGAGTTGTTCTTTTGT
>NW_015238193.1:0-647 GCF_001447785.1 Gekko japonicus | reverse complement strand
CAAGGGAACCTTTACCTTTACCTTAATTACTTTATGGCAAAGTTTCAGAACACCAAAGTGGGTAATACTGAAGAGGAATCTGAGTGAGAAAGCACTCTGTAGATTAAGATTGTTCCAAGTGTCGCTCTGGACTGTGCCATTTTCTTACATGGAAGGTATGAGTTATGGGGTGACATGAATGCTTCACACTTTAAATTGCGCCATACTGCACAAAGCCAATTGGTATCCAAGATTAATGCCACACATTTGCGGCTTTCTTGTTCCATCGTATTTTGCATTCACAAGAAGGTAAATTATATTTACATATTTCTGAGATAATATAAGCCACAAAGCTTCAGATATAAATCAAACCCTTTCAGAGTGGCAAAGACAAAGATCAGGTCTAATGCTTTGATATCAATCTTGTATTCCCTCCTGAGTTTCTTCTACTATACTGTGAAGAAGGAAAAGCCTGATGCAAAATTCAATGCTTATTTTGTGCTGCTTTTGATTTAACCCGCTGGCATGGGGCCTGAGAAAAAGCGGCACTCATTAAGGGCAATCCTCCCACCTGGCTCATCTGCTCTAGCTGCCAGTAAAGAGCAGAAGGCACCGGTGGGCCATCTCACATTCTGCCTTGAGGATTAGTTTGTCTGATTCTTCCTGGA
>NW_015238192.1:0-647 GCF_001447785.1 Gekko japonicus | reverse complement strand
TGTGACTTGAAGGCACTTTCGACCACCACGATAGAATACTCGTCACTCAAGGCATCAGATGTAAGGAGAACTTACGAAACAATTGAGTAACCACGGAACGGAACCATTTGTGGGCCATCCTCGGGTGCGTGCATTAACAAGCCTGCCTTACAATTATGAAGACATTTTGCTTGCTTTAAGCAGGCTTCTGGGAAGATAATGATCTAATTTGAGTAAAAGATCTGATTCTATGCTCCAAATGTTGATCCGATCAGGGAAGATATTCTGCCTATTCCTGTGCTATGGAGCTATTGTTATATTGTTTGCATCAGCGTAAAAGGATTTCACGGAATCCAACCCTGACACAAATGAATAAACTACAGGTGTGAATATCGTGTTAGCGTCTGGGACCCAGAGGCATGTCCCTACATCCTTTTCTCAGACTCTTGGTCTCCGAAAGCAGTACGGTTAATTTATCATCAGACACCGTCAGTTTTTCACAAGTGCATCTGATGCACAAAAAGAAAAAAGAAAAAGCCAAGACTTTCCAAAGGATGTTTTCTACAACATTGTGCATGAAATGTGTTGGTCATTGCAGTCTACCTTAATCACTCTCTAAATTCGAGCTGGGTTAGAAGTGAGGGTAATGATGTACTCCTCCTTAATTA
>NW_015238191.1:0-647 GCF_001447785.1 Gekko japonicus | reverse complement strand
GCCGGGCCCTGCTGCGTCACCCGGATTTGCAGCTGCAATGGGACACATGATGGTGTCAGTGGTGTAGCCCGTTGCCACCCCATTGGGCCAAAGTCAGTGGAAAGTCAGATTCAAAGCCAGAAGAAGCCACTCGCAAAGCAATGGGGCTCTCTCCCCCACCCAATAGAAAGCAAGCATTTCGGAATTATGGAAAGGCAGATTTCAGATCCGTATTATGGAAAGGCAGATTTCAGATCTGGGGTGCGACGTGAGATGAAATGAAACAAAAGCAAGCCCAAAAAGAAAAAAAGCTCCAAGGTGATGGAGAAACGGTCTGGCACAAGCAAGCAGCGGTGGATCCGCCTGGAGCAACAAAAGGGAGCAGCCGCCGCTGTTCTGGCTGCAGAAAAGCCGGGGTCTTTTGGAGTTTGGCGCTGGCCGGCTCCTCTGGCCCCAGGCCAGGCATTGCATGGGAAGACAAAGCCGCCTCTAGATGGAGCGCCGGGTTATGGAAGGCGAGCGGAGCCCGGCTGGGAAGGGAGAGAGGCAGGGGAGAGCGGGGGCCGCGCTGCGTAACAGGTGGAAGGCTCCGCGGAGGTTTCTTGGGCGGCGGGTAAAGAAGGGGCAGGAGGGATTGGAGTCGGGGTGGCGGGCTACGACCCAAACCT
>NW_015238190.1:0-647 GCF_001447785.1 Gekko japonicus | reverse complement strand
AAGACTCTACAGCTTAGAGGGGACATTGGTTATAGCCTGAATGTACATTGTTCCCTGTTTTGGAAATTCACAAAACCAGATCCTAAAGTCTTACCACAAAGCCCATAATGTCATAAATGAAACTTCAATCATTTTATTATTAAAATTACAGGTAGCCTTGTATGATACTAATTCCAGCGGTGTAACCCTGTTGTAGAAAAATTAAACAGGAGTCCCGTGGCATTTTAAGGACTAACAGAGGCGATTTCAGGGCAAGTCACAGCTTGCTTCATCAGATGCAGACTTGTGACATCCTACAGATTAATAATATTTGGTAAGTCTTTTAAGGTATGACAAGACTACTGGTTGCAGCAGAATAACAGGGCCTGCCTCATTCTAATGACCGTAAATAAGGTCTAGCATTCGTTATATTATGTCCTTACAAGAAAAATCATAAAGCCAAAAACCACAGTCTCCGATGCCAGCCCAGCTCGACCACCTGCAGCCGCCTCCTCTGTCCCAGGGCCAGGTCTTCGCCTCCCCTCTTACTTCAAGAGACCCCGCGCGACATCAATCTCTCCATCAGGGAGGGGCGCACTTTCCTCCCCTGCCGCCAGGAGGAGAAGAAAATGGCTGATAGCGAAGCCCTCCTCTAACCACAGAGCGCC
>NW_015238189.1:0-647 GCF_001447785.1 Gekko japonicus | reverse complement strand
GAATATTATGGTTCTTTATTGATGGTTTTAATCCTAGCTTCATTTTTCCTGTTGGTGATTATTGGTGGTTTTATTCTTTTAGCTGCCTATATGGTAGCTCTCTTGACAGCATATATGATAAAGAGTGCAGGATGGGGGGGGAAATTCATTAACATTTTCCTACTTGATTTTACTTACCTAAATTTTTGTGGAAATTCTATGAAGACGCTTTTGCAGAGTAATACAAGTAACATAATGGGAAGAAGAACTGGGTTTGATACTTGAACTTAATAGGATTTATATGTCTTATTAAATATAGCTATGAGACTCTCATTAACTAGATTCTTTCTGATTGTGCTTGTCCTTGGCATAGTTTGCCTTCTGCAGCAGATAACTTTATTTTGTTTAAATCACTTCAATATTATGATGTATAGTTCAGCCTATAATGTAATCATCACAGATCTATTCTCCATACAAAATTAGGATTACATATTTGCCATACCAACAAAAGAAATGTCACAGTGGGTACATAGGTGAGTTGGGGAATTGGGGAATATATTTAGGTAAAAATGAAAACAAATATAAAAACAAACCTGAAAAGTGATTCTCTCATCCCATATGTAATCATCCTCATAACATCTATATAGGTAAAGGTAAAGGTTTCCCTT
>NW_015238188.1:0-647 GCF_001447785.1 Gekko japonicus | reverse complement strand
TTCAGAATTTAGCATTCATCATCTCCCAAACAATTGCTGTACCAGAGAAGTATGCAGATACCGATTGATGATTAAGAGAAACAGATAACACATCAATTTAACAAGTATAGTTATGTGCTGCAGGAGCGGGATGTGTTTTGGTAATAACAAATAAGTTGCAGGTTGTAGGTAGTTTTGCACTTGTGCAGTCTGTACACTAATCCTTTTCAGTCATCAGGGGAGAGGCACATATCCCCTGGAATCATGGTCAGGTCATTGACATGATAAACCTGTCAAGCATATAATCACTAGCACCTATTCAGTCATGGGCATCCTTCAGATGACTGACACTGGATATGTTACCTGATTTTGGTGCCTATGTATTCAGTAGCACGTGTTTCTGAAACGATTGTAAGACCTGGTCACAAGATTTGCTAGGCTGATGGGAAGAAACTAAAGGCACACTGAGACATCATAGTAGAAAGTAGCAACTAAAAAAACTCTATTTTTTTAAAATGCACCATTTTACAATTGGAGGCAATGGTGGTGGTGGTGGATGGGTGGTAGAAAGCGGAAAACAGGCAGTGCTGTGACGAAGTAGTGTACTGCCAATGGGGACTTACAGATTCATTCAGCTGCATGTAAACTGCCAGGCAAATGATTGGTTC
>NW_015238187.1:0-647 GCF_001447785.1 Gekko japonicus | reverse complement strand
ACTGCTACTTTCCACACAGGCTATCTGCCCCAACTTTGATACTGCTGAGAAGTGGGTTTTTCCCTGCCTTTCCATGGCTTTCCCACGTTCATGCACCTCCCAGGGTTCTCCCAACCAGCTATTTCAGCTATCATGATGTTTACAAAATAACAGAATTAATAATTGTCCCGGAATAGTACAACACACACAGTGTGTGTGCCATGCAAGGCGTGCCAGTTCACACATGCACGCCACCACTTTGGTTTTGCAACAATTGACTGATGACTTGATACCTGAATGTGCAACTGACTCAGGTACAACACTTGATGATGTCCTCATCAAATAATGAATATACACGTGAGAGCTAGCCCAACGGCTTCTCACTTGATGACTTGCACTTGAACAGGTGCACTGCCTCTGTCAGTCAGATGGTATCTGAGGATTTAAAAAAGCAACCTTTTGTCTGTAGCATCTGATCTGCAGTGACCCTTTTCCCACAAGGAAGTGATCACTTGATGTGACAGACACTGAGAGGGGAATGTGCATGTGAGCTAATCCGTAGGGCCAAAGTTGACAAAACACTGGGAGATCCATTCATAGATCTTCCCCAACGTTTTTAAAGCTAAAGTGCTGTCATGGGAAGGAGAGAAACTGGAACTGGGGCCACC
>NW_015238186.1:0-647 GCF_001447785.1 Gekko japonicus | reverse complement strand
CCTCCCCCCTAAGTTAAGACAATACATCTCAGACATTTTACAAAACATACACATATCCGATGCCTTGTCAGGCATTATCAAACAGTTTGCTGCAATCATAGTCAGCTAAATATGTTGGTGGTCTGTGTGAACGCTGTGACCTTCTAAGTATTGTTGGTTCATTTTGCGGGGCTTCTAACTGCGGTTCCATAGCCCTTGAGTCAGGCGCTTTTATGGCCGGGGCTGTTATTTCATGGTCAGGACTTTGCCCTGCAGTGCTCGGTAACTCTGCATGTTCCTCTAAAGCGGAAGGCGGGGAGACTATTTCGGACGACCCAGCCTGGGAGTCAGCACTGTTCTTAACCCAACGTCTCCGCAATTGGTCCACGTGGCGCCGCCACCTTCGACCATCGGACAGTTGTACTAAGTACATTCGGGAGCCAATACATTCATTGATCACCCCGGGGGCCCAGGAATGGCCGGCAGCGTAGTTGCGGGCGAACACAGTATCCCCGAACTGAAATGTGCGCATGTTCGTATGCGGGTCTATACGCTCCTCCTGTTGATCAGTAAGATCAGGGTGCAACCTATTTAGCCTGGTGGTTAGCCTCCTGCCCATAAGTAGCTCGGCCGGGCTGTGGCCTGTTGCGCTACAGGGGGTGGTGTGT
>NW_015238185.1:0-647 GCF_001447785.1 Gekko japonicus | reverse complement strand
CCAGCAGGACATCTTGACTTTTATGCTGATGTGACATGACGCATATTCTCCTCCAGGGCTCCTCGGGGACCCATTGTTTCTTGATTACCAAGGTGGATGCCTGCCCAAATGGCAGGGTGATTAACACCCGGGGCTGGGCCCATGTGATGGAGTCCTCACCTGGGACTCCTATTAGCAGCTGCCGGCAGTAAATCGTCGCTAATGCAGGTGTATTAAAGAGGCGTAATGACATTACGGAGGAGGCAAGTGGGGGACAGGATGAGAACTAAATCTTCCCGTAAACCGAATGGGAGGGATATGCATTTCGGGGGACTGGAAGGTGAAATTCCTTCTAGAGGCAGGAACCCCGGCCCCCTCGCTCCAGCCGTGACCCAACTTAGATCTTTTCTGTTAAAGGCAATTTAGCCATTCGACATTCCTTGTAACTCTCGCTGAGTTGAAGACTGTGACAAATGTAACATGATGTCTCTGCAGTGCACTTTAGTGGGGGAAGATAAAGGAACTCTACCACTTCAGAAGAGAAAAAAGAAGGCCCTTTCTATCTATATCTCTCACCTTCTATGTCTCCCGTTGCCTGCCCATGGAGATAAATTTAACACTGGACAAAGAAAATATGAGAAACTGTCTTAAGAACATAAGAACATAAG
>NW_015238184.1:0-647 GCF_001447785.1 Gekko japonicus | reverse complement strand
TGACTTTCCAGAAAGTGGCAACCCTGAAATAATACTCTGCTATCAAAGCTTACAGCATTCACCATCTGATGAAAGGGTAAGCGCACGTAAGCTGTGAATGCAGATCTCTCATCTGGGACCACTATACAGAAGGAAAATTCCACTGACATAAGTTTTGCATTCATATAATGCGCCTTTACAATCAGGATTTATAGTTCTAAAATGAAAATAACTACTGTCATACAAACAAAATTACTAACAAAATTAAAACATTTTAAGACAAGGTGCAATATTTCCTATGGCAACAATAAACATTTTTACTGCATTAAGAGTTTATGAAATTGTAAAAGGTGTAACTGGTATATTATTTAAACAATTGCCTATATTTGTTAACACTTTTGCAGGTAAGGAATTGTAATGATGAGACTGTTACTGACAGCTCAACCCATACCGAAGTTAAAATGAAAGTATTAAGTTCAATCAGGATTGTGTTTTAACCCTAATTTTTTTTTAAAAAGTAGAGTTATGAATCATGCACTAAAGACAGGGCTACATAGCAAGGACAGTGGCTAAGTTTAATACTCAAGTCTGTACAGAAGTGTCTGACTACAAGCAAATCATGGTTAAAGGCTGCACGACGATGAGATCTAAACAAGGATGTGAACAGA
>NW_015238183.1:0-647 GCF_001447785.1 Gekko japonicus | reverse complement strand
GTTAAATGCTGACTGGGGCAGCACAGTGCCCCCACAGGACTCTAAATGTGTGACTATCCTAACCATGATGAACACCATCCAGATTATTCCACAGCTGGCACATGCCGCTCTGACAGGGGCGGAGGGAGCCTGCAGCACCAGGAGCGCACTGCCGCATCTCCATCCCCCCTTTGGCAGAACGTATTGGCGCTGAGAGGACATGCGGAAATTCCCACAACGGGGAGGGGGAAGTAAAACAGTGGGTGCTTGTCTGCTAGGAATATAATTTGTTTTAATCGTATTTTATCTGAAAACAGAATTGAGTGTATTTTGGGCAACACAGTGGCACGCACCGAAGGGGGAACAAACCAGTATGACCAGAGGGCCTATCAGTACATCAACAGCAACATGAACTGCCTGCCGATCTCGCAACGGCCAAAGAGACATTCCAGAGGGGCAGCCAAGCTTGTTGGTTAACAGAGAAAAAGCCAGTTGTGTCTCGTGACACCTTGAAAACATGGTTTCTTGGCTCACAAGCTTTCAAGGGGGCTCTAGTGCATAAAAGCTTCTGTCCCAGCAAACAGGGTAGGCTTTCAGGAGCTACAAAACTCTCGCTGTTTTTGTTTTACTTGCTAAATGCACTTGTGTCCCTTCTGGGACTTACACGC
>NW_015238182.1:0-647 GCF_001447785.1 Gekko japonicus | reverse complement strand
CTAACCTCTGCCACCCTGTCCATAAAAGTCAAATGCAAACGGACACGGATGCTGAAACCCGCAAGAGCAAAACAACGGTGCTCGGCTGCCAATGAATACTAATGCAGGACTCCAACGTGATCCACCTGCAGGACAGCTTCCTGCCCATGGCAAGATTTTAGCAAGGGGAAAAAATATATATTTTCCATCGCACAGAGTGAGGGCAACAGGTTCTTTCGAAAGGAAGGCCCTGTCGTTTCAAACTGGGTGGCAATCCAATCTATCATCTCCTCTGTGTTAACGACAGATTTCCCCTCAAGGAACACAACTGTCAGGTTAAACTTGCATTTGCGGGACGGGAGCTGAAGTCGCCCACAGCTTGCTTCACTGCACCAGTTGGACTGGCCAGCTGCCAAGAAAGCGTCTCTCAGATGACGGCTGGCAGGTGAAATTTCAATCCCAGCTGCCAGGGCCAACAGACAGGAAAAGAAAAGCTTTACTAGAGCATTTTCCACTGAACCAAGTTTGACGAGGAAGGGGGACCTACTTCGTGTTCCAAGCATGAGTGAAAAACAAGCGTTTGAAAGTCACAGGTGACTCACTAGGACCTTGCTAATTCATAATTCACAGGTGGGGTATAAGTTGAAAACATTAATTAATTAATTAAT
>NW_015238181.1:0-647 GCF_001447785.1 Gekko japonicus | reverse complement strand
TTTTTTTAGATTCTACAGAAGGGTTTGTTTGGCTCTGCCTTCCAAATTTTAAAATTGCTCACTGGCAGGATCCGAAACACAGGGAGAAAACTGCTCTTCAAGCAAGACGGGCACCGTGACAATAGAACAGGCATTCCCTTCGGATTGGGCAGCGCGCCTGCCAATTTCCAGTGTTCCTGGAGAAGAATGCCTCGGAACAATCTCTCCGTTTGCGTCGAGAAACATCTGGGCAATGGCCCGGTGCCAGATCAGGCAAGGGGGACATGGACTGCTGCAATCTATCAAAGTGTGGATTGTGTTAGTTAACAATTAACACGGCAGTGCTGTCATCTGTTCCCAAACAGGTTCATTTGTATCAATGAGCTAACTGCATCGAGAGGAGCAGTGGCAAAACCAACTGCACGCACGGCTTGGAGAACAGGCGAGACAGGGTATGATGGGCTTCTTAAGTATGGGGAGTTTGTGCTGAGGAGGACTCGGGCATCAGATGGGCAGTCTGTGTGGCATATGGGTGACAGCTGATGGAGGGCATTTTGCTTGTGCGGTAAGGTCAAAGGAGGGGGAGTCGTGTTTCAGTCTGGCACTGGCTGAAGCTGTTGTCTTTGGGCTCAACAGACTGAAGCCAGTTTTTAATTCCTAATTTTTCC
>NW_015238180.1:0-647 GCF_001447785.1 Gekko japonicus | reverse complement strand
AAGAATACGGCGAAATGCTTTCTCTGTTTTTGTACCTTATTTCCCTCTCCCCTTTATCTTACTAGGTTACAAGCAGGGTTTTAGAGTTATTACTTTGTACAGTGCCTAGTCTTAGCGGTACTTGTGACAGAAATACTATGAATAATTCATATATGCCCCTGGGCCAATACAATTCTAGTTCCATGGAAGACTGTGACATTTGGAAAATTGTAGCTGAGCTAAGAAGAGAGTGAGGGGCAGAGCAGTTAGCTGGATCAGGTGATAGATTTTAAAATAGGTATTACTAGCCTGACAGGAAAAAGGTTTTAGCAATAGAGGAAGTTGATACTGGGCTAGCTCATGACTTCATTCCATTGTTTCTGTTCAGCAGTTGATCTGTTGGGCCTGCCTGGATTCAAACTACGCTAAAAGAGATTCCTGCTTTCCATTTTCTTAGGGTTTGAATGCTTATTACATGACTTCTGTGGTTCTAAATATTTTAATTTGTGAATATGTTGATAAAGAAAACACACTCCAGACATGAATTAGATATTAGTTATCTATAATTTCAACTCAGTATTCTTAGTATGATGAGTTCAACAGACAATAATTTTGCTCATTTGGCAAGGTAGATTCTTTTCTCTTTTTTTGGTAAACATTTTTATTGG
>NW_015238179.1:0-647 GCF_001447785.1 Gekko japonicus | reverse complement strand
TTTGGGCAAGTGCTTCAAAAATTCACACAGTGTGTGTTTCTTCATTACAGAATTTTTTATATATATGTACTATTCAGGGCATTGCGAAATTTAGGGGCCTGTGGTGCTTAGGTGTGGATTTCACCCTAATAGTCTGGGTACGAAGCAGCCAAAATGAAGCACTTTTCATCCCAAGCAGTTACACCCTTCTAAGATTGTTGATTGACATGGACTTTAAAAAATGCAACTGTTTAGGATGGCACTGTCAAATACATGTTTGACCGTCACTGAAATTAGTGGGACTTAGGGTGCTTAGCTTTGGCTGAATTGTGCCTGTAGCTGCGTTTGACATATATGGTTATTACACTGAAAGAGTGCATACGCTAAGAAGGACTCTAGGTTGTCCTGAACTTCTGGCAGGGATTATTAATGTTTAGCTTATAATAAGCAGACTCTTGTTGGACTGTCTATAGGCTTGGCTTGCAGGTCTAAGAATGGATTCAGAAAAATTGTTTACTTTAGTATTTTAACAATGGCCTTCTTAGGAAGACAAATTTGCTGTATTGTGAATAATGGAGATTTGTTTTTGTTTTTTTAAGCATAAGATTAGCAGTCGGGCAAGTGCATTGAAATAGTGTCAGTCAGTCGTCACAACCTTTATTGCCATA
>NW_015238178.1:0-647 GCF_001447785.1 Gekko japonicus | reverse complement strand
AAGTTGTGATATAACAGCTGAAGCCTGAAAGGAGGTAACCACATCAAAGAAGAAAAGCCATTCATCATATTCAAATAAGGAGAACGCTAGTCTAATCATCTCAAAGTAAGGAAGTATACAGCTAGCTCAGTTTTAATCTGATGTTTATCCATTTTGGTTGAGGGCAAGTTCAAGGCAGGATCCTAGCATACAGGAATACAAGCAAAGCCCTTACTAATGGAAGCTCCACCAAATCACTGAAACCTTCAAATTAGTCTTTTAATTAATCAATTCAATTAATCAAAAGCAGCTTAGCAGAAGCAAGATGCTGTTTTCGTGGTGCATCTAATACCCAACTCATGCCTGTTTATAATGCAGACATGTCCATAGATAGTCCTTACAGATTTAAGGAGCTATTAAGCTACTATCCTCCTTTATCTCATGTTACATCATTCCTGTTTAAAATAGGATTGTTTCTTGCCCACTTTAGCAGAATTATTCAAAGCAAAAACTGAGCCAATTGTGGATTATGGACTGTGCAAATATACCAAAAGTGGAAATCAGAGCCAGTGGAAAATTCACCCTATGCAGCTGGAACTTAAAGGAAAAAAGGAAGCCTCAAGGTACCTATGAGCTGAAGGCCCTCAAGGTCATTCAGATGAATGAGG
>NW_015238177.1:0-647 GCF_001447785.1 Gekko japonicus | reverse complement strand
GGGGGGAATTGGCAGCCCTATGCCATCATCTTCATATTATTATCTTTCGTTTCCTAACCCGGGAAAAACTGACACTGCCGAACAGGAAGTGCCCAGTGTTTAGGCAAACGAAAACAGCACTAGACTTCATATCCTTTACCCTAGAAATGATGCCAGTTTCTTAGCTGAGGTGTTAATACCCCAATCCTAAACCAGATTTACGTCATAACCCAGATTTGCAAGAACGACTGCTCGTGACAAAAAACCTGCTAAGAGAAAATGAGCAATAATTTAATGCTCTTACCGGTCATATCAGCATTCCCGGCAATGGTGAGCGCGCTGAGATCTTTCCGGAATGCTTGACCCACATGCTGGAACCGCACGCCTTCCAAACGGAGCTGGCTCCCCTCACTGTGAGAGGACTGCACAATGACCACAGCTCCCATGTCCCGAGATCCAAGCTTCCTTTCACTCGTCTTGTACAGACATTTTGAGACATCTAAACAGAGCGACAATGTAATGACGTCGCACGCGGGGCATCCATTCGGTCTGTACGAACACTCGGACGCATCCTCGCCCCGTCTTGAGGCAATCATGTCGGCCTCCAGTTGTATCAATACACTCTGCTCACTGACCTCAACAGCTTCCTTTGGGCCACTCTTGATGGC
>NW_015238176.1:0-647 GCF_001447785.1 Gekko japonicus | reverse complement strand
TCCAAAAAGCCAACTGGTATTGAAGAGAGCCCATCTTCAGGTATCTGAGATTTGGGCACAAGCAAGACTGTGAGCAAAATCTCCTAAAACTGGCTCCAGTTCTGACACTCTAGGAACCAAAGGAGGAAATGAAGATGGGATGACCACTGCCCCAGCAGATGTAGAATGTTGATGTTTGGTTGTCTTCCTCTTGGAAGCTGTAGGATATAGAGCCTTTCTTGTTGGCACCTTGTGGTAGTGTGAGAAGTGGTGTCTGTGTGGGTTGCTGTTGAAAATGAGAAGTCAGGATGGAAGGAAGTAGGAGCAGGGCTACCAACCCAGGTTCTCCAAGTAAGCAGAGCCTTCTGCCATCCCCTCAGATGCCAATAGGGCAGAGAGCTGCATGAAGTTAGGAAGAGTGATTCCATCATGCCTGTTTTGTAAATTTTAAGTACACAGAAAAGATTCTGGGGGGGAAACTCTTCAAGTTGCCTTATGTGCCATAGGAGCTCGAGGAGCAAAGATGATGACCAAATCATACATACTGGAAACAATTTACAGATAGAAAAAGTGGAAAGAGTTTGTATCTGCCACAGATAAACGTGTTTGTTTTGATGTCTGAATACAGTTTAGAATATATTGGTGGTGGTGGAAAGTGCCATCGAGTT
>NW_015238175.1:0-647 GCF_001447785.1 Gekko japonicus | reverse complement strand
GGAAAAAAAGAAAATCACTACAATGCAAACTTTTCTCAAAACTTGACATTGTGTAAACAAATTAACATGAATACCTAAGGGAAACAAGACATATCAAATTTCTAAAGCAAATAAATCAAAGGCATTTTAATAATTATGCCTCACTGAAAGTCTAATATCAGCAATTTTTTAGTAATTACTACTAGACATGTCAAGTGTGAGCAGTAGGGATATAATCATTAGAGTGGGCCAGAGCAATCCCGTCCTGTGAGCATGTTGTGGCAGCTGGCCGCGGCGCAACTGCAGCGCCACTAGCCATCCCCCTAAGGGGAAAGGTACATGGCGGCTGGTCAGATTTTAAAAATAAACGTTTTTTATTCTGGCTGCTGTCCATGGCATTTGCGTCATGGGATTCCATGCTAACATTGTTGCTAGGTATGGGTGGCATGATAGCCAGGGCAGGCAGGGCCAATCATGTATCAAGGGGGCTGGTCCAAGCATCCATCACTGACAGGGGGTGTGAGAGGGGCAGGCCAGCGAAGCCTTGCTCGTGGTTAGTGGCACATACCCCCTTAAAGAGAGGGACTCCTTTCAGTAGTCCTGCACACCTGCTAGTGGGGAGGGCGGTGTGAGCCATCCCCCCCATGGCCACCCCAAGCTGTCTCACT
>NW_015238174.1:0-647 GCF_001447785.1 Gekko japonicus | reverse complement strand
AAAGGCCCTGATATATATGTTTGGTTCAGATACCAGGAGCACTTGAGGATTCGAAGCAGTTTGTGATAGGTCCTGCAGTATGTGAGGTGCGGTCTCTAGTCCAGCCTCCTTCTTCAGTTTTTGAGTGATTGGCTTGTCACTGGCCAAAAATTGAGCTTTACCCAGGTTCTCCTTTGGAGGCTTTTTCACTCCTGGTTCTTACCTTAGTGCTTTTCCCCAGTAAGCTATTGGGAAGCTGACAGAAATGCCTTTTTGTGAATGAGCAGTAGGGTGCCCCCGTGTTGCTCTCCTGGTGCTTTTGTGCCATTTGTGTTACAAAATGGCTGCCCCCTCCAAGCATTATTTCCCCTAGAACCTGAACCCTTGCTTGGGAGAGGCCATGATATTTCTGTGAAAGCTTTCTCTGCTGAGAGAGCTGGAGTGGCATCTCAGTAACGTCATTAGAGTGGCAACCCTGTAGGCTAATCTGGCAAAAGAGTATGTGTTGGCTCCAAGCTAAATTGGCAATTCCCACCAATTCCCCCTTCCTACTACAGATCCCCCTCATTTTGTTCGTCTACATCCCTCATCCCTCAGGAGGAGCATTTCATGGAGATCAGTGGGAGTAGGAAGGCAGGAAAGTTTGGATCTAAACCTGTGTGTGTGTG
>NW_015238173.1:0-647 GCF_001447785.1 Gekko japonicus | reverse complement strand
AATGCCAGTTTACCCGGGTACCTGCATGCAGTATGTATGGTGCCTACTTATGCTCTGGTCTTGTTGCTGAAAGCATGGTTGCATACAGAGAGAGCATTTGAAACTGCTGTCTTTCACCGTGCTTGAGTATGTTTCTTCCTGTAGAAACAGTCTAGTATATGACAGCATTTAAAAGTCCAGCATGTAGAGCTAGAAAGGACTCCTTGCTTCTGACAGTCATTATCTCTGAAGTGTTTGGATGTCCTTGACTTGGAAGAGCTCTTCAAATGCTTGGTGTTGCAAAACGTAGTTTGTCACCATTGCAGTCATCTGCCACCTGCTGGAAATTCCAGCACACAGACTCTGAAAGATAGTAAATGATATAACTCATTATTCTTCTGAGACTGGGCTTAAGTAAGGCCATAAAAAGTAATGCGTTAAGCCAAGAGTGGCCACAGCGTACTCAGGGCCATGCTTTAGTCATTATTTGCAGAGGGGAACCTCTTAGCTATTCCCTTCCACACAGGTTTTTGTCCATACAAGGGTTTTTCCAATGACACAACTGTAATCCTCGACAGCCTAAAGTTAGTGTGACTTTAGAGGTTTAACGGTATGTTGTTGACCTCAGTGCCACAAGAAGCAACTGCCAGTTGAAGCAAGGCCTTCTC
>NW_015238172.1:0-647 GCF_001447785.1 Gekko japonicus | reverse complement strand
CTGAGATGATTGTGTGAAAGAAATAATACAATGCCCCACTTTCCTGTCAAATCTCAACTATATCATCCTGTTTCTGTACAATTCAGTATATCAAGAAAAGAAACAACAATTGAGTACAATCCATTTCCTGAGCAAGACCTACTGAGATGGGGGCATGAATAGAGAAGTAATATTATGAAGCAAAATGATCCTGTAGATTATATCCTTCAAAAATTTGCAGCAAAATATTGTTAATTAGAATCCACTGAAATCTACCCCAAGAATTTTGCCAAGAAAGCAAAACCACATTTTCTACAATTTTGCTCTTCTTTCTTCTCCTACCTGCTGCTGCTGTTACATAAAGTCATTTAAACTGTCATGTTGAATTAGATGCCAGACCCAATCATTCCTCCTGGTGCCCTTTTCTAAACTAAACTACGATATAAGGATGCTGTGTTTTTATGACAATGCAGCCAGGTCTCAAGAGAATTTCAAGCACAAGAAAAGGTTCAGATTAGATCTGGTTTGTTTGTTTTGTTTTTGCAACTACAATCAAGGAAAGAGGCGGACAGGATTTTGCCCTTAGTCCTTTTCACTGGTTACAGCTTTGGTACTCAAGCCGTGCTTAAGGGGAGAATATTACTTGCCATCTTCCTGATAAGTACAGC
>NW_015238171.1:0-649 GCF_001447785.1 Gekko japonicus | reverse complement strand
AGACTCCACAGCTTAGAGGGAACATGCTCGGAGGAGTCCCACACAGTAGCTCTTGTGCAAATGTGTTGAATCTCAGCAGGACTGACGCAATATTGTTTTCATCTTCGTCTTCCCTTGATCAGTTGCACTACAGCGGCTGCTTCGCCAGACTTTCCGAAACCACTCCTGAGCTCGAGATGTTCTGGATGGAATGTAGACTCTGTCCTTCTGTGACAGATGCTGATGGAGTTCCCATCACTCCCCTCTCCTCTTTGCAGGCAGCATTTAGCCTCTAGGGCTGTGATCAGGATCCATGTCCTTGAATTTCTGTTCTGCTTCCTAACAAAACATGATCTAATAATGGCTGACTTCATCAAGTAGCGGATTCATTTCAGCCAAGCCCACAAAACCCCATTTGGTATAATTTAGTGTGGCTGTAATGGTGAAAATATCAAAGTCTTCTCCAGAGAACAGGTAAGTGTCATTTCCAAAGACCGGAATGCTGGGTCCAGATGAATGGGAATAAGTATGCCATACTTATATGCCATTATTGTAAGATTACATTCATTTCAGTGCAGCTATATGATTTTGAAACTGGACCAATGAAACTGGACATTTTTACCAAGAGCACCATGATCTTTTTCTGCTTTTTAACTTGTTCATTAATGAT
>NW_015238170.1:0-647 GCF_001447785.1 Gekko japonicus | reverse complement strand
ACCCTGTGAGGTAGGCAGGGCTGAGAGCGTGTGACTGGGCCCAGGGCCACCCGGCGAGCCCCCACGGCAGAGCGGGGATTCAAACTGGAGTCTCCCAGGACCTAGTCCGACGCTCTAGCCACTGCGCCACGTTGCCTCTCATTCGTGAACCGCACAGTAGGCTGCCGGATCATCTGCTTTGGGTCCTTTCCAGCTCCGTCCCCTCCCGTCCCACCCCCAGTCAACTTACCGTAAGCAAGGACTCCTTCAGCCTCTCCGCAAAGTTTTCAGGGGGCAGTATCCCCAGGGCGGGCCTGTTGACGAACGTGCTCTAAAAAGGAAAGGAAAATTCGCCCTGAACATTCGAGAGTCCCCGGGAAAACACGGGACGGCATTTGCCATGTTAATCAAGAGCCAGCGCACTCTCTCGATCCATAACCGTCACATAGATCTTCGAAGGGCACTGCTAGCCGCACAAGGGACCCCCTTTCGGATTGGGACTTCCTTGCAGGGAGAGAAGACTTTAACCCTTAACTCCACCCCCCTCCACCCTATATTTAGGAGGCACCACGACCGTCCAGTTAAAGCCTGACATCTCACATCTCTCTTCTTTTTCGGTCAAGTGTCCGAGGTTCTTCAGTTCAACTCAGGGGTCGTTTCGTAGAAAA
>NW_015238169.1:0-647 GCF_001447785.1 Gekko japonicus | reverse complement strand
GCACCAGCGAGCCTTAATCCGCCCCTGGATCCAGTCAGTCTTTTCACGTTTAAGCTTTGATTCTACTAGCACATCTCTAGAGTGTATACTGGTTATAGGCATTATGGTGCAAATACTAACAAAGAAAATGAAAGAGAAAGATTTCTAACTAACTCAGAAACAGTAATATTTGGCATCTGCTCTTCCCACCCACCTGGAAGATGCAAATGGACAAATGAGGAAAGAGGATGTACTCCACTGTCATTCACATGGATGCACTCCATCACAGTCACACACAGACAGAGTACAGATCCTTTTGAATTTCCCCCCTCCTCATGTGTGTACCACAAAATCAAAAGGGGGGGGGCACGTTAAAAGATTCACTTTACACAGTGAAATCCACTCATGCACAACACAAACTTCTCATCACATAATACACAGCTACGCACCTCTGGGTACTATTTCTGAGTGAGTAAATAAATAATACATTTTTAATAGACTTAGTTTTTGTTGTTTTTTAAACTCTCATGAAAAATGCTATTGAAATATTTCAAAATATAGAAGCAATATAGAAGAAGTATTCATCAAACTACAGGAAAAAAGCAGGGAAGACATTTTCTTCTTTATGGAAGAAAACTCTAGTAATCATGAAACATTATAGCTCAAAG
>NW_015238168.1:0-647 GCF_001447785.1 Gekko japonicus | reverse complement strand
ATCCCTGGCAGGATTAAAACTTTATCACCTTGGGTGACATTTGCCAAGATGTTCCCTAACGTACAGAGCCAAATGAAAACAAAGAAATACGAAAGCCAGCCATTGAGTTAAAACAAAACCCCAAATCGCATTAAAGCATAATCCACCAGAAAAACACCTGAAACCAGACAACGTCAATGTAATTCAATGAGTCTCATATAGGAGACATCCTTGGTGGACTGTAGCCGTGGTGAAATATGGAAAATTCTACAGCTCTGGGGCTAGCTGATGTATATATAATATATATGAACACATTGCATCTGTGGTTCTGTGGACGGTGTCAGTTTGAATTACGCCTACGCTATTCTGCCAAAAGTCTGTGGTTTGCTGATTTGTGTTCCGTCACAGAGGAGCAGTAACATTTTTCCCCCCTCACTGCTGTTTGACAGGTGACCCTGCAGGTATGCCCACAGAAGATGACTTACGCCTGTGATCACAGAGGAACAAAATGGCAATGTACTTCCCCCACACCGGCATGTTTCGCTCATGTCAGCAGAGGTGTTGAAATTTTCATAACTTTTCACCGTCACTCAGGTTGCAATGTTAGATTTTTTTAAAATTTGACTTCTTCGCTCTTCAAGAGCTTCCACTCCAAGAGGATATCTTGA
>NW_015238167.1:0-647 GCF_001447785.1 Gekko japonicus | reverse complement strand
GTCTCCCCCTGATGTTGCCTGGTATCCAGATGTTTATACTGCCTCTGGATGTGAAAGTTCCTTTTAGAAACCTTGGCTAAGGGCTGGTCTACTTAGCTCCTATTCTTGCTGGGCCTCTGCCCTTCTATACTGCAGGAAGGAGATCATCCCAGGGCTCCAGCTTGGTATCATTCATCTAATCTGGAGGAAAATGTCCTGTTTCTTTAATAGAAGGTGAATATGTGGAAGTGAGCTTGACATTTCCCATAACTTTAAGGCAAATAGTATTTCATTACGCCTCTGTTAACAAGACAGGACATTTTTCTCCAGTCCGGTCTGCAGCCTTAACTATAAGAAGCACAGGAAATACTGAGTTTGGTGGCTGGGAGAAAAATTCCTCCGGTTCATAAGTGTACAGGCTACAGAAGGTTCTAGGCCACAGGTAGCCAGGCAGGGCAGGGTACATAGGCACCACAGATAGAACTCCTGGAACTGGATGTCCTTTTGGTGACTGTCATTTGCATCTTTTCCATTCCTGAGAAGTGTGAAAGAATCTAACAGGGATTAACATGATTGGCAGATGGAGCTGTTTTTCTGGTCACAAGGGGTCGCTCAAACCATGCGTATGTTTGAATTAATTTGTAGGGCATAAGAGTGAGTTAGGGCAC
>NW_015238166.1:0-647 GCF_001447785.1 Gekko japonicus | reverse complement strand
ATCTGCTACGACAGGTCATGAGCAGATGGTACAAGATTAACCCACCCTATTTAATGCCCCTCCCCAAAGGCAAGCGAGTTGCCAAATTCATGCTCTGCATGTTTTGTATCAGCTTGGGATGATGTACAGGAGGAACTTACATATATACGAAGAATACCTTCAGAACAGAGGAAGTGGATTCCATGCCGTGAGGGAGTGTGTGTGAATGAAATAACTAGATGGGCAGAGACCAGCTGTGGAGGTCGTTCTCACCTTGATCGACATACTCCCTGTTGTTGGGTGTTGGTGGTAAATGGCTGGGAAAGACCCACAGAATTGGGACCACCTCTGTGCTGCTTATTTCACACGTGTTCCTTTGAAACTGTGTGCAAGTGAAACAGAGTCCCCATTCACGCATGTAGAGGAATTAAGTGGCAGAGAAGAACGGATTGCAACGTTTCTAATTGTGGGTGGACCATCACATTTTGGAATGCCCCTCAGTGTTAAAACTCCCTGAAAATAGAAAACCTGCACACAGAACAAAGAGAGGAATCTCATTCCTGGCTATAGTAAGTTTCTATTTTCAAGGAATGTCCACATTCCTGTTTTGCCAGATTCCTCATTCTGAAGCGGTACCATTACCAGACTCACTTGCGCCATATTTCAGA
>NW_015238165.1:0-647 GCF_001447785.1 Gekko japonicus | reverse complement strand
GGGGGGGGGTCAGGGCACAGTGCTGGGCAGAGGAAACTTTAACTCCTTGCCTCATGCAAAAATGTACTGAGACTACTCAAGACAGAAAAGAAAGGGTACTTAAGATCCTCCCCCCCAAGCCTATCAGTGCTTGAGAGCAAGTACTAACAAATGAAATGTGTCTAAGGTTGCTATACAGATGCAACATATTTGCAGTGTGTCTAAGGGAGTCTGCAGTTTATGATCTTTCCATCCCCATCTGTTTGACATCTCTGTCAAATATGCAGCACAGGAAAACTGCACCTCATGGGCAATAGCCAGGTGCATTGCATTGTATCTGGTACAGCAGCAGGACAAGAAAGGAAGGGGAGTCTTCTGTAGAAGCCAAGGCACAATACCCTCCATGCTTACAGGAGGGGAAAGAACATGCTGTAGTATTATGCTCACTGAAGCGAAAGCACTTTCCCTGCATAAGGTAGAAAGATAGCATGCTGCTGTTCATTACTATAGCCATTATAACACATGCAGTGCAAAGTGCAGGAGGACTAGGATGTGATTATAAATCAGCTTTCCTGAAGGGCCATCAGACTATTTGAATCCATGAAATGAATTACTTTGGAAAAGAATGGACATGTTTGAGGTGGTCCATCTAGTCCAGCATCCCGTCT
>NW_015238164.1:0-647 GCF_001447785.1 Gekko japonicus | reverse complement strand
GGATTGTTTCCTGAGGAGTCTCCATTTTCAACAGTCTCCATTTTTTTTTTAGTGTGTCCAGTCGTTTTTTTGGTGTTTCATTAGCATCCTTTTGACTAGCTAAAATGGATTTCCATCCGCCCTGGTCAGGGCAAAGCATCACTGAGCATCAGGCCTAGTCTCCTAAGACTCCTTAAATGTTTTAGCTTACTTTGTACATTGGCTGCCACGGCTTCCCCCTCGCCCCACCATGAGCCCGACTGAGACATCACAGCAAGACACCTCTCTTTTGGAGCGACATAAAACAAACCATTTAGAAATGGTTCTGCTCTCCTAGACTAAATAGTCCTCAAAAGTAAATTAATTCTTTAAAGCAGGAAAGCAATAGGAGTCCCTGCTTTCATTGCAGCCAGCCTCAGCAGTCTTTGGCCTGACCAGGCTCTCTCCCCTCAAGGGAAGCTATAAAACACGGTGAGGATGCTTAACGCCTCCGTCGAAATGGCTTGTGTGCCAATGATCTGTTTTCTTCCTAATGCTTCCAAGGCGGCATTTCAAAAACAAAAATTATAGCCTCGTTCATTTTAAAAAAGAAAAAAGAAAATTAGCACTCACTTGTTCCACGTGGGGATTTCGGTGGGCCTGCCAACCTCCTGGTGGCAGCTGGAGAT
>NW_015238163.1:0-647 GCF_001447785.1 Gekko japonicus | reverse complement strand
TCTCTCTCTCTCTCTGATATGTCAAGATTTTCTGTGAAGTACAGAGAAAACTTCAGCACTTGACTCTGCTGACTGCACAAACTGTCTCCCGATGACTTCAGCAGAGATTCACTTAATAACATCACCTTTTAAGATGTAATGGAAGATCACAGAATGCATTAATTGCAGTTCTGAACATGGCATGGTTAGGCCCACACATACAGCAGGACTGGGGACTTCAAAAAACAAGAACCTCACACTGCACGACAAATGATTTATTTTTACATGTTTCAGAACAGCAGTTTGCAATGCAGTGTGGGTGTGCTTATGCCTCAAAGGCAAAAAGAAAACAAACGCACTCCCTGTGTGCAAACCCTAGGGTGCATGCAAGAGGACTCTTCTTGGACCTGCGGAGAGCTTTTGAAACTGTCAGAAAAGCAGTTCATGTACCTCCTCCAGAGTGGTCTCAGAAATGCCATAACTGGAAATGCCCAGGTCAGAGAGGCGGTCATCGATCTCATGAAACAGTTCCACAAAAGCACCCTCCTTGGCGGCTTGGTAGGGCAAAACATAGGTTAGCTCGTGGCCGATATCCTCTACGAGCCTCGCTTCAGGGACATGCTTCATGATGAGATTGGAAATTGCAGACACATCTAGAAGGACCAAAC
>NW_015238162.1:0-647 GCF_001447785.1 Gekko japonicus | reverse complement strand
GTGTACCTAGGCCCCAACTCCTCCACTGTCTTCAATGGTTCTTAAAGATTCTCAGCCCTTGAGCACTTTAGCAATCTTTCAGGGACTTGAGCCAGTTAGTTCTTGAGTAATGAAGGCCGCGCAAGAAGGTCCCATGGATGCGGCCCTCACAAAACACATTTCCCCATTTCTGGTCTCAGCCTGCTAAAGCTTCAATGGGCACCTTGACCAGCAGACCAAACAGGCCACACATTATCACTTCGCTCCAAAAAAACTTGTTTCCAAGAAAATATACCATCAAATCTATTTCTTCTCTCTCACCTTCCACTCTGGGACCGAGGCTTTCTCTTCTGACCACCAGATTTATGCGGGTTGATAAAATGCAAGCAATTCAGCTCAGTACACTGAGGAAACCGAGAGAATTATGTTTTTAATCACATTTATTGCCGTTAGACATCAGACTGGAAAATCCGGTTTGACCCTGCGGAGTATTTGGTGACAACGGGCCAGCCGTGGATCTGTTGATGTTTCATAATTGAGTCTGCCTGGGTATCACACAGCCTTGTTGACATAAAATCTATGTAATCTTCTTCACCTGAATGTTAAATTTGCACTGATAAGGAAAAGGAGAGGTCATCATAACAGCTGAACAGAAAGATCTTTCTTCT
>NW_015238161.1:0-647 GCF_001447785.1 Gekko japonicus | reverse complement strand
GCTGATTGCAGGCACTGGTGAAGGAGAGAAAGGTCCCTGGCCTGGGTGTTTGTTTTGGGCTGGAAGGTCTTGACATGGGGATGACCTTTGAGGCAAGAGGCTGGCCCAGGTTCCGGCTCTTATTTATTGATATTTATTATTTTTTTGATGTCGGAAATGACATTATGTCCCCCCAGTACCCCCCACTGAAATTATTTGGGCTACGGGCCTGCCCTCATGTCTCTCCCCTCACTGCATCCTCCCCTGATCCCCAGCACTGGCTTTTTGCCAATTTTAAAGGACTGCTGGGGGAAAGGCCAGGAGGAAAGATGAGTCATTAAGAGCAGCTTCCATATGGCTCATAGGATCCAATCCTTCCTCTGCATCCATGTTATACTTAAAGACTGCTGATTCACATCTCACACAAGGCCTTCACTGAAAGATTCTTTAGCAGAAAGATTCAGCTATGCACCTGCACATACAGTTTAAAGAGTTCTGAAATTAGCTTTCCCAAGGCAATAAAGTGCCACACAAATTTATTGTTGTACTGCATGTGGGGGAAGCATATTCAGGACTCTAACATATGAGAAGACAGTGGCTCATGGCCCTAAGAAAGCAATATCACCAACCTAATGCTTGCAATCCACGGCAACCACCCAGGAGGAGGA
>NW_015238160.1:0-647 GCF_001447785.1 Gekko japonicus | reverse complement strand
AGAAATGTAGACTGAAGGGGCATAATTGAGAAGAATGTAGCTTTTAATGGAAACATAGATTTGTGCACACAGATTGCCAGATGGTCACTGTGTTTGTGTAGCATCCTATCTCAATAGATAATGGCTGTGTCAGTACAATACCTACACAGTTCCCCCAGGCTTCAGGTTGGGGTTGATCCTGTACATGAAGAAAAGAATCACTTGAGTCTGCCAAGTGTAAAGGTACTGGTGCACCAAGCAGGCAATTAGCTACCTTTTGATTTTCCTGAAATGTAGGTAGATAGAAACACCGGACTGGGAAAAATGCATCTTCTCACAATTTGCCCATCCATCCTCAGCAGTGTTCATCACACACCCTTTTGTCCACCTCAGAGCCACTGTGATCGATCATGCTGTCCTGGAGGCCTGTATCTTTTTCATGTACTGGCTAAGCTCCAGGAACATCAAAAAGGCACAACCCATTTCTTGAACCTGCTCATTGATCTACGAATCCCAACAAAACGATCAAGTCATGAAATGGAACAGTTCTACTCTGTTCTGCACCAGTCCATTTCTGGGCACCACACATGGAATGAGTTAAGAGGAGGGCAATAAAGGCTGTCAAAGGGTCTGGAAAAGAAGTCTTACAAGGAAAGGTTGAAAGAACT
>NW_015238159.1:0-647 GCF_001447785.1 Gekko japonicus | reverse complement strand
GGGCATCAAAATATTTCAGATCCATAGGAGGTGGTTGTGTCTTTGGCCACCCATGATGGCTACCACCTTCTCGTCAGAACTCGATATCAGCATGGATTTGCTGAATCACATGAGATGCATCGTGCTCTAGTTGAGTCGCTTGGAAATGGGCTTTCCCCAAAATAGGAACACCATCACCCAGCAAGAGATCTGCATTCCAGGCCAGCAGTGAGTAGCTGTCTCACCCTGAATGTTCTACCAGCGGGATTTCTGGTTGCGAGAACATTCAGTGTGAGAATGAAGAGTAGAGGGATGGCCCATCCTCTGTTGATTCCAACGAGTTCCATCCCTCCGTGATTCTTGATAGATGCTGGTTCCCCCCCCTCCCTGCCCCGTATAGGAAATGGGAGCAGGGTATTGTCAGCCAAATGCCTAATACTTCTGTTGAATTTCCTTCAGAGCTGAGTAGAGTCCATTTTGATCAAAAAGTCTGGGATTGGGCATGTCCTGCTCTTTGCTTCAGCAGCGGAAGTCCCACCACGGTCCCACATGTCCTACACGGCCACCTCGACTGATTTGCTCACTAGCCCAGCTGTGCTCGTTACCATTTCCCCACTTTGCCTCAATGGCTTCTCAGAAAGGCTCAGTGGTGCCGTGGCTCAGTGGAA
>NW_015238158.1:0-647 GCF_001447785.1 Gekko japonicus | reverse complement strand
GTGGCCATCACTACATGCTCTGGCAGCAACTTAACGGCACATTCCGCCACCACCGAATCACCCCGTGCAATTAACGCATGACTGCAGCTGTTTGGTCACTGAAGCCCTGGGATCCAACTAGAAACTGATGCTGACATGTTAACCAACAAGATGTGTGCGCCATTAATGTTGGAGTTGCTTCGGATATTCTATGGAGGTAGCACGGGACTCTTGCACTGTCTCCCTTAATGCTGATTCAGCAACTAGAGAAATACAAGCAAGTCTATGGTAAGTATCAGGGCTGCCCTTGCCGGAAGAGGCAGCATTTCTTGAATGTTCCAGTCCCTTTCGGCAAAGCTTGAACATGTGCGTGGGCACGTGGGCACTGGCAGCATCGTGCGGGCCTCTCTCTTAACGAAACGGTAATGCAAATTCTAGACTTAGGCGTTTGTCCCTGGGGAAACTGCTTCACAAAGGAGCTTGTCGCCACCGACTCCTTAATTAAAACTAGAGCAAACAATGTGGCAATTCAGCCGGCTGCTGCAGCTGTACAAGTGAGCACACTAGGGAAAGGCCATAGTTCACTGCGAGAGCACAGGCTCCATGTGCACAGGGTCCCAGGTTCAATCCCCAGCCAAGTCCACTCACAAGGATCTCAGACGATGCAC
>NW_015238157.1:0-647 GCF_001447785.1 Gekko japonicus | reverse complement strand
CTTCTGAGATCTGATGAGATCGGGCTGCGTGAGGATTAGAAGCCACTTTTTAAAAAAAACACAGGAGTTAGAAGGGGAAATTGGGGGGATGGAAGGGTTAAGGCCCTTTCCCGCCCATCACTTCCCCCTTAATAATCCAGCCTCCCCGTCCTGCTTTGCAAAGTGGAGGTAGCAGTCTGGCTTTGAAGACTTGCATTGGAGGCCAGGCATAGTTCTATTCTCAGTGTTCAGGTCAACAAGCGTGCGTGGAAAACTGTAGTGAAGACTGAATTCTCACCCCATCACCTTCTCCCTTAGAAGCCCTTCCGTCTTACTGGAAAACAATCCCCATTTACAGTTGAAATGTGCTTCACGCATGAGACGAACAACTGGCCCACTTAATTTAACCCCGTTAACCAAACACCCAAATACTCCGGGGCTAATGGAGCCTTCGCATCGGCAGGTGAGTGGAGGCGAAATTTCATCTGTGCTAATTTGCCCAAAACAGATGGTGCATGAATTACAGTGTGCGAGAGCTGCTCGGCGGAGTCTCTGTTCAGTCTCTTCCACTATTATTTAGATTAATGATCCAGGCTTTCTCTCTGTCCTGCTCACTATAACTGAAGCACACAATGCACGGCAGCAAAGTAGAGGTCCTCCTGGAGAAA
>NW_015238156.1:0-647 GCF_001447785.1 Gekko japonicus | reverse complement strand
TGGGGGGGGGGTGACCTGTCAGGAAACTGATAGCACCACAGCACTCAAACAAACAGAGTCCTCCACAGCTACTTTTTAATGAGTCAGGATGGAAAACATCAGAAGACATGAGTATGGATCTCCCATAGAATGTGTATTTTGGCCTTGAGATTAATTATTGATTGATCTGGATACCGTTGCATAGGGACTTTGTCTGTAGATCTGGGGCAAGACATCTTTTGGCATCAAAACATAATTAAAACCTGTCAGTTCACCTTTGCCTTCACTGTGATTATTTGAACTTCAGCTGCCTTTAGGGGGAACAATACGGAAGTTTATTACTCACTCTAACACATCTGCTGCAGCTTAAATGACTCTTTGGCCAAGAATTCTATGAAGCATCACTTTGTAGTTATCCAAAAATATATTGTGGGCTGTGAAAACATGCATCCTATGCTGTCTATCTTACCAGAACACATGACTTCTAAAAGTGTTCAAAGTTATTTCACCAATTTCCACAGAAACCATTTTATAGACATGTAGAGAATTTCCTCCCTGCTTCCCTTGTGTTTTGCTGTTTCTTCTGGACTGCTGTTTCCATCACAAGGTGAACAAACAATCTCTTCTGTGCTGAAGAATAACTAATGAAACTTTATGCAGGAACCACA
>NW_015238155.1:0-647 GCF_001447785.1 Gekko japonicus | reverse complement strand
CAATCTCTTCTTCTCTTCTTCTTATGTTCACCTAATGTTCTGATTTTTAAAGCAATCACTGGAGTTCTCAATCCTATACTGAAGCATGCATATCAGATTTTTCTTGTGATTCATTTTATACTCAGACTACATCTATAACTTAGCCACAATTGGCTGCATTTGTCTAGGAGGACTTCTGACTTGTTTTCTCAGCTAACCTCCACTCCACTGCAAGTTTCTGTCGCTGCATTAAGTACTTCTTATGGGAGGCAACAGGACGGGCTATAGCCAGCTATACTGTTGTGCACAGAGGGCATACCTGTGAATTTTGGCTGCTGTATAGTTGTCAGCAGTTCAGCAATGTGGTTGACTTCCTGGTATTCTCAACACCCAAGACATTCTAGACCTAGAATAGCTGAGGAGCACATTAATCCATATGTACCTAGCCCTCTCTATTATGATCTTCAGAGGGGACCCTGCTCTATGTTAAGGAAGACCCTTGTAGTTCAAGCTGAGGCATTTCTCAAAAGAATGGCAAGACCACTATATTTCAACAGGCCTTATACTAAAAATCCTCTGACATGCAGTTATTGAAATGAATTTTTTTGGGAGGAGAAGGTTAAGTTGTTAGCATTTAATTGCTCCAGTTTTACATGGCTTGTTTTTAA
>NW_015238154.1:0-647 GCF_001447785.1 Gekko japonicus | reverse complement strand
TCGGATCTAAAGGTGCATGTGATCGCAGCGTTATATTAATAAAAGCCACACTGGGCAGAAATGTTGCTATCGTAGAGGTTCCCAACCTCAGGGTTGTACATGGAAGCTTAATGTAGCTAGGATGACTCACAGCCATGACTCATCTGCCATTAAAAGAATTAAAGGTTTAGATCCAGCTATCCTCACCAGGGGAATCTGAGCAATTTAAAGACAGAACTTCAGGGGACATTCCAAGAAAAAAAATATAGGGCTCAATTAATTGAGCCAGTCTTTCTTTGGTGAGGCTTTCCTTAAAATGTTGGGACTTAAGTGGGTGGATTTATATTTCCAGTCATCCTACAGAGACGTTTGTAGAATGAAGCAACTGTGTATTAGAAGCTGTCCCACTGTGGAGCTATTTCTCCCCATTTTCCATTCATCATTTATATTTATATCAAAACCATTAAGATGTCATTCATAACAAGGAGAAAACTGAGATTATAGCCCTTTTCTGTCACTTTGGAACCCCGACTGCACATGGCGGAAAATTGTGGTACCCCTCATCCAAAACATCTGGTTGCCATATCGTGCAAATAGGGCAGCACACCTATTTTCCAGCTTCAGTGCTGGATCCAGATTCAGTTTTCTGCTAATGGAAGGGGAGGTGT
>NW_015238153.1:0-647 GCF_001447785.1 Gekko japonicus | reverse complement strand
TTTAATAAAACATATTCTGGGGGCTGAGTCCTTGGTTAAGGGGTTTTTCTTTTGACTGAGCACAGCTGACAACTTGTGTTCCTTTAGCCAGGATGTTACATTCATTTTTGGGTGCTGGGAGGATTGGATTTTCACATTAATGACTATGTGTGCAACCCCATTTCACCCCAACAGTCAAGGAATGCCTCAAGTGGTGGCTACAGTCCAACTATCTGCTTGGGCCCATCTTCCGTTTCCTCATGGAATGTCTTCCACAGGCAGACAGGAGACCCATGTTTGGAAAGAGAACATTTTAAAAAAACCCTTTGCCAGCTTGGCTTATTTGTTTTACCTTGACTAAATGGGACCGCAAGGACTTGTGCAATAAAGAAGAAACAAAATGTTTGTTTTTGTTTTTGTTTGAAATTGAAAAATTTATAGTGATGATTTGCTGGAAGTGGGACTTTTCCTCCAGAAAGAGAGACACACACAAGAGGAAGTGGCTGTTTATTCAGCTCCTGGGAAAATAACAATATGCTTGCTTATTCAGCTGAGCAGTTAGAATGGAACTTGCTACCCCGGGCTGGGTCAGCATTTTTACTGTGGAAATGGGGGAAATGCTCTGTAAGGCTGGGCTGACAACCTCCAGGTGAGGCCTGGAGTTCTCC
>NW_015238152.1:0-647 GCF_001447785.1 Gekko japonicus | reverse complement strand
TCTGCCAGCACCAAATCTGGCAGGACTAGCATCTGATCTGGCTGCGGACTTCTGTGTGCGCTGAGTGCCCATCCAAACCCCATGGAAACTAAAATGCTGGCTGCCTGACAAAGGGATTAGGGTGCTTCTTCAGGCTGGAATGAAATATTTGCATGTCCTTCTAGGTGGATCAAAGCCTGGCAGCTTATTTTAGAACATAGGTTGGCTCAAGTTTCACATCAGACATGTTAGACTCATCCGGAGTATTCACAGGGTAACCTTTGCACTTAATCCTCCAAAGAGAGCCATGTCCATCAGAGGTTTGAAAAGCTTTGTTCGCCTTTGTAAAGAGTGACAGACACATGTTGTGACAATTGCCCATACACCCCCAAAATATGCCTAATGGCCAATCACTTGGGACTACTGATATGAAGAGAAGCTCGGAGGGAGGACACCATCAGGACAGGAGGCCATTGTTCAGAACTTCGATACCCATAACAGAGGGGTTCATTTCGAAGGGTGCCAATTGTTGCTGCCTCGTGTACTGTAGGACCCATAAACTGAGATGTCCAGAAGACCAGATTGGACTTTAGAACTGGAGTGAGACTTAGAATTCCTTGTCTTTAGTTACCAGCCAGAACAGCAGGATTTCACCATCTCACTGTTTG
>NW_015238151.1:0-647 GCF_001447785.1 Gekko japonicus | reverse complement strand
GTTGTAAGCCATTTTGGGTTCCCTTTGGGGATAAAAGTGGGGTATAAATATTTAAATGAACAATTAAGACTAAGCATAAATTGTATTTTCTAATGAAATGCTGTGAAGGAAAGTCGCTGAAAGTATTCTGTTTTACATATAAAATATAGCAATCAACATCTAATGAATAAAAATCAGAAAACAATCCCTTGTAAACTAATAGAATTAAAGAGACCATGAACCACAAAAGTGGGATGTACTGGAACTGCAAGCAGCGTCTTTTACCGGATTTTGATATCCCGAGGCATTAATGAAGCACTAATTGTAGAAGCAGTGGGTTATTTACAGCTTTCACCAACTAATGGATAATTATGCAAAAGACTATATCTTTGACAAAACAAAATAGAGCCTTAATTGCAAATTAGAAATAAAATTGTCATTAAACCAGGATGCGACATGAGCCAAAGCACAAAAATCAGACATTTCCCACATGCCATATTTTGTCCAGCTTTAATGAACAAATCCTAGTGTTATTTAGGGTATACTCTGTATCCAGACCTACTGTTTGTATTAAATGAACAAACTTTTTAACTACCTGGTCCTTGTGGATTTCATTGGGATTTACTTCCAAGCAAGCATGCTTAGAATAAGGCAGTACTGTCAAGAAC
>NW_015238150.1:0-647 GCF_001447785.1 Gekko japonicus | reverse complement strand
AAAAAAAATTAAATAGGCATAAATCAACTTAAATGGCATTATGAGTTGTTGGTGAATCTGTGATTGAGTCACATCACACAGGATGATTTCCTCATGCAGATATTATTTATCTGCAAAACAGCTGAGTATTCACTGCATACAAAGCATTGCATTCATTGTAGCAAACAAGTAACAAATGTGGACATGTCTGTTTTGCCATGTGTTCACATAACTTACGGTTAAGGTAGGAGTGAATGATATATGCAGCCCAATCCTCTTGAACCAAAAAATTGGTTCAGACAGGGTTTGGCTTTTTTTTTTTGTTGTTTTAAATGAAACAGAACTCAACATGCTCCTAAATCTCAAAGCTGCTTTGAACCTGAATTGGGACTGAACCTTTAAACACAAAAAGTGGGAACCAGTTCAAAATAAGCAGATCAGTAGTCAGGTTGCATCAATGAAGGTTCAGAGATGAGAAGAAAAAATGGTGCACTGGGGAAGGAAATTGTATTATGTTTCACTGAAAAAGGCATGCTTCATGCTGAAGATTATTATCTAAGAACTTGAAAACAAAATGACTAATATTGTAACACACTTGGTATGTCCTCATTTGGAATACTACAGATCACTCTAGTCACTTATCTCACAAAAAACATATAAAAAATATA
>NW_015238149.1:0-647 GCF_001447785.1 Gekko japonicus | reverse complement strand
CCCCAGGAACTGAAAACAAATGTATTTTGGTTCTGCTGAGACCCCATAAATCTATTTTAGTAATTTAGAAAAGAGCTAGAAATTACAAGTCAAACTTTCAAAGATGGCCAGTCATCCTTAAGGCTCAGTTCAAAACAGATTCAGCTAATTGATCACCTCAGTCTTTCACTGCCAGCCTGTGCTTCCCCCTCCATGAGTCACCAACCATGACATCCCACAAGCATCTATCGCATTACCTCTTTTTCTATTAGATCTTCTAAAGAAATCAGCTCTTCCTTTTCTTCCTTCTTCTTGTCCTTTTTGAGTACAAAGCCCGGAGGAAGGGCATGGCGGTACATACAGTTGTCTCCGCCACCGGGACAGACCCAAAACCATCCGTATTTATTGTTTTCAATGGCATCAAGGAAATACTTGCAGACCTGTACAAAACATTCATAATCAAGTCCTGCTTTTTAAAACACCCAACAACAAATGAACAAAAAACACGAATCAGGTAGAATGCAAACCTTCATTTCTGGCCACCAAAATATAAAGCAAGTTGTCTGTGGCAGTATCAACTTAGTCTGACAACCTGCCTCAATCCATGCTTCTAACTAAAGTGCTAATAAAATGCCCACTGTATTTTTTCACAGGCCACTAAAAAAAAA
>NW_015238148.1:0-647 GCF_001447785.1 Gekko japonicus | reverse complement strand
CGTCTCTGTAGCTGTGGACTTTTCTACAAAGATATATATTGTTCCCTGATAGGCCAGCCTGTCTGACTAGGGCTTTAAACCGGGGGAACATTTGGGTGATTTAAGTCGGAGGACATTAGGGAGAACAGTAGGGTGATTTTGCCCTGCCAATTAGCTTTGCGCATGGATTTTCTAATGCCTCCCAGTGTTCTTATCCCATTATTGGTCATGAGTACAATCCTGCCAAAGTGAAGAGATTTTAAGCCATACTAAGAAACACAGATCCTTCTGTTGCACCGAAATCAATGAGGGTTATATGTGCTTAACTATAACAGGGCTGTAGCTATAACTATTTCAATGCGATGAGGTTTTAATAGGCACAAAGCCCTTTGAAATCAAATCGACGCAGCCACATTGAGTTAAGCGCACACTTGTATTATTGACTAAATTGATAGATCTTTTTTTCTCATATTAGTATTAAAAGTATACAGAACAGTGGTGGAAAGTGAGGTCAAGTCGCAGCCAACTCATGGTGACCCTGTAGGGTTTCCAAGACAAGAGACGAACGGAAGTGGTTTAAACATAAAAACCATAGATTTGGAAACAATCATGTTAAATAAATTCTTGACGCATTTCAGCGAAACAGCTCTAGTTTATTAAGTGATTTC
>NW_015238147.1:0-647 GCF_001447785.1 Gekko japonicus | reverse complement strand
GCTAGAGCAGTTGCTAAAAATGATCAGAACATAACTTTTTGCCTCTGGATGGCAAAATGAAGCATAGGATGTGGGGAAAATGGTAACATTCTGAGACAGCTTCTGGGTTTTACATGCTTGGGAGTTAACAGATTCTAGAAATGAGACCAAATGTCCACAATGCCAGTGTTGTCAAGTGCATCCAGCGACTATACTGAAGAAACATTCCTTCTTGCTGCTGCTTCAGGTTTCCGAGGGGGAAATGTCCATTCTCGTACACACCTGCAGCTTTGTTGTGACCTGTGCTTTTCTTCTTGTTGCTCCTTGTCCGGTTGTCAAGTGTGAGTTCATGGGTGTGACTGAAATGGCAGGGGGGAGAGTTTCCATGTGGCAACTTGAGTTTTGTCTCGTAACAGAGCTTTCTTGTCGCTGGGCCACCACCGTGTGGTGAAACTTATCGTTGTTATCCTTCGGGCCAACACTGGATGCTGCAGTGTCTGGGTTTACTTCTGCGGCATAAAAAGAAGTTGTCTTGTTGGACCAGGATAAGAGGATACAGCAGACAATTAAGGCTCCTCCCCCCAGAACCTCAGTATTGTCCTGTGCCTGCACAGTGTGTGTGTCTGTTTTCCTTAGCTTGAGAAAGAGATTAAGAACTAACTTTTTTT
>NW_015238146.1:0-647 GCF_001447785.1 Gekko japonicus | reverse complement strand
CTCACAGTCCCCTCCCTCCTCACAGCTCCTGCGTTCAGTGTGAATGTCTTGGCACTTCCCCGGGGCCAGGCAGCAGATCTGGAGCCATCCGCCAGGGAGTCCACTTACCCAAGCCTCATTGAAATGAACAGGGACTGTGCCAGCCTTTGACAGATAACGCCAGTCAGGCCTGTACAGAGAACGGGAGCAGGGTGGCTCGGGTGAGAAGAGCAGAGACAACAAGGGCAGCGGGAGAAACTGGGAAGCCCCACAGGCAGGGGGTCTCTGAGGGCAGCAGCGCCCCCCCCCCCGTCCTGCTCCCGGGGCACCTTTCCTGGTGATTCCGGTGTGTGCCAGCTGACCAGCTCCCTCTGCCACGGGGCTTGCTGCTCTGCCCAAGCAACTCTGCCCAAGGACCAGTCTGCAAAAGCCGCCCTAGAGGATCGGCAGCCGGGTGCATCCAGCTTTCTCTGCCACCTCCGCTCTCTCCACCTTTGGCGTTCCATGTGTGCAAAACCCGGGACGGATCAGAGGGCAGAAGGAGGGTGAAGCTCCCTCCCACAGCACCGGCAGCAGACCCACGTGGGGAAAATGGAGGACAAATTCAAACGGCACTTGATAGACTTGCAGGGGCAGGGGCACGATTTGGACAGCTTGTGGGCCCCAGG
>NW_015238145.1:0-647 GCF_001447785.1 Gekko japonicus | reverse complement strand
TTTTTTCTCATCCCAAGAGTTAAAAGGTGGGTAAAATGTAAAAAAATTACATTGGACTATTACTTTTAAATGAAGTAAATTTTGAATTCTCAGCATGAGGACTTGGCATAAGTGGTTCAGAAAAGTTAATAACTTGAAGCTTGATGAACTAATTAATACTGATAAATTCATTCTTTTGTAGTGGAATGTTGCGATGAAGCTGGTTTTCATCAGTGACCTACAGGATGAAAATGATTTTGAGACTGGAGTTTCACTTTCGTATGCTTTAGGGTCTTAAATAAATGCCATCACCCAGGAATGTGTGAAATGTTTAAAACATGTGCTGAATTTTTAAGTGTATGTGTGCTGAATATTAAATCCTAGAAATTACTGATGACTCTAAATAGAATTCTATTTAATTCTCTGTTGCATGGAACAACTTAAGAAGAAAAAAACATACCTTGTGCCACTGCTAAAATTATCAGTTAATTAAAGAAAGATGCTACAATAGGGGATGAGAAGCGGTTCCGGGTCCCATGAGACTGGCTGTGTGTAGAGAGCTCTCTCACACACAAACTCTAACCTACTGATTTCTAGGCAGTTAAAAATGCCTGGAATGTCTCTCCCGGAGAGAGAGACATAGCAGAGAACTTTTGCTGTAAGCCAAG
>NW_015238144.1:0-647 GCF_001447785.1 Gekko japonicus | reverse complement strand
GCAGCCTATTTGGATTGGCTTTCGGCGCTGGCAAGCACCGCTCCGCATTTGGCTGTGCTCAATACAGCCTCGGTTGCTAATGAACTGCATTTTTTTTTAATGGATGGCGCGGCTGGAGAAATACACGGGGCCCAGAGATGTCGTTTGGCTCTCAAGATGAATGACTCCGATCAGGAGTAAGCCAACCTGTGTTCCCCTCCTTCTCTCTCCCTCCCTTTCCAAGGCTCCTTGACAGAGCTAAACCAGAGGAGCTGGTACGTAATCTTATTTTTAAGTCCCCACCACCACCAACACGTGCCCTCCTGTTCGCTCTCCGGCAACAGCTCAGAGCCAATTATGTTCATAAAACAAATACAGTAAGGCCAACATTGAGCGCTCTCCCTTCCCCTTCCGTCTTCCGTCTGTGGTGATTCTTATGCTTGACTTGTGAGCATGCGGCCACACGTACATCACTTCTCTTGTTTGCGGTAACGGTTATTTATTTTTACTCCGTGCCACAGTCATATCCACTGGTTTGTTTTGCTCGTTGGCGGATGACAGCGGCCGATAATCCGCCTCCTGGGCATTTGCCAGTCGGTGGGACTTGTGGGGCTCTTCCCTTGGCAACTCCGTCCAGGCATAGCTCTCAAGAGCTTTGGTGGCCAGCC
>NW_015238143.1:0-648 GCF_001447785.1 Gekko japonicus | reverse complement strand
GCGCTCCTGCAGGAAATGACCTCTGCCTACACTGAACTGGGATGGGGAAGAAGGAAAAGACACCAGACTTTATTTCAAGTAGGCGTATCCATTTCTTTTGTGTGCCTCAATTGCAGGATGAACTCGGCTCCTGGGCAGAAAGAAAGCAAGTTTGACTTGCAAAACACCTGGAAAAATAGCTGATATCAAGTAAGCTAAGCATCTTGCTAGATCCAGGAGATCCAGACAAAACCTAGCTCACCTACATAAGGCAATACCACACATGGACAAGGACACCACACCAGCAGTCCATTTCTCAACAGGATGAAGAGAGCCACAAGGGCAGCTTTCACTGCACACAGTGTTGTTCTTACCTGCCCGTCAGAATCATATGCCCAGCCATGCGCTCCGGACGCCAATGCTACCACCCGCGAATCCGCATCTCGACGTACGCCACTCAGGACATAATGCCAGGCTCTGCTATTTCGCACACGTCGTGCCATGGCGTCTTTGGAGAGATAATCTGCAAGAAAAGGAAGATATACAAACTATGGTAAGCAGATGCCAATTACGGCTCTATAAGCCATGGTTAGGACTTTCCCTGGGCAAAGTGTCCTACGAAGCAGAAAGAAGCTGGTCTCATCACATGACCCCAACCTGACAAGGAGG
>NW_015238142.1:0-647 GCF_001447785.1 Gekko japonicus | reverse complement strand
TTGCTCATGCTATGGAATCAACATGGCAACAGTAAGGTAAATATATTCCTCACAGAGACATGGCATATTTGCTCAAACATGCTCAGCCCCAAAATGCAATTTGCAGAAACTGCAGCATAGCTAGTAATAGAAACTGTTCCAGTTAAATATCCTAGAATTTTGCCGTTTGGATCTGGACAATCAGATTCCCAGTTACTTAAAAACCACAGACTTGAGGCTCCTCTATGGGCTTCAGTGAAGACCTAAATAGCTCCAGGGGTTGGAGCAGATGCATAAAGGAAAGGTGACTTCGCAAGGCCAGTAATGGGAGTTAAAAATTAGAGGCTAGCAAAAGAAATGTAATGTTCTTCCCCACACCGAGGGAATGGAGAGGACTGCAGATAAGTCTATTTGATTTCATAACGTTATAAGCATTTGAGCCGATACTAACGATTCTCCCAACAGCCAAAGTTCTGGTCAAAGTTCCTCCACCACTTCAGAAAGTGAGGCAATAAAGGGCATGTATTCAGGCAGCTGAGGAAAGAGCAGCAGAAATAAGAGGGCAGATGTGGCAGGGAGGGGAGGAGGCAAGCAGGGATGAGGAAGGGTGAGTTAAGGCTCACGTAAGAGGAGAGAGCGTAGACTTCCGGTTTATGGCGACACGCAGG
>NW_015238141.1:0-648 GCF_001447785.1 Gekko japonicus | reverse complement strand
ACTCAGCTTAGAGGGAACACTGGACATAAAGTAACCTTCCAGTGAGAATGGATAACCCTCAGTTCTGTCATAGTGAGCCTGTGCTTTGACTGGGAGGAACATGGTGCAGGCTCATATGCTTTGTGTTTGCCAATTTCCTCCTCTACTTCCTGATTTGTCACAATGCTCGGTATAGGCGAACTAAGGTTTTGCTATCCATATAATTTTCCTCCAGGCCAGAAACCCCCTCAAATAGGACTTGGTGTAACCATAGTTGGCCTGATTCAGATGCCACAACTGACTATGCAGGACAGGAAGTGGGGTGTGTGTGAGAGTGCTTGTGTGGAGACTACAACCTGCAACACATTCCTAGGGTAAAATGGCTGGCAGGCCTTGTCAGCATCCTCATGAGGTTCAGAGGGTGAAGATGATGGACGTGAGCTGCTGAAGAGCCTATCTTGTTCTTTTGTCTTTGCAGTTGTCCTTTGTTGCAAGCATGCACAAGATCCCTTAGAATTCAGGAGAGAATGAGGAAGTTGCATTTATTCCTTTGCTGGAAGAAAATTCATTTGCTGGCTGAAAGAAAAGCTATTGTTGCTGTCTTCCTTTGTCCCCTGAGCCCTTGCAACAGATTGACCATTCAGGCCATCAGGAAAAATGGGGTGGGGG
>NW_015238140.1:0-647 GCF_001447785.1 Gekko japonicus | reverse complement strand
CCCATGAACTGAGTGACAACATTCAATATCCATTTTTTTTACCAGATGATCCCAAACCAGCATCTTCAGTTATCAGGGATTGTACAATTACTTCTTCATTTCGAGTGGACTTGGATTGGACTCATAGTTTTTGATGACAGTAATGGGGACACTTTTTTTGCAGACTATTACTCCAGTGTTCACAGGAAATGGTATCTGCACTGCCTTTGTACTTAGAATTCCTTACATGAAATTTGGTTCTTACGATGCTGGCTTGAAGGAAACAATTGAATCTTTAACTCAGGGCATTGCCAATGTCATTCTCATCTATGGAGATTCTCAAAGTTCTTTACATATACCATCCATCCCAAGTAGGAAGGTCTGGATTTCAACAGCTCAGTGGGACTTTGCAGCTGAATACATTTCAGATAAGTTCCATGGTGCTTTGTCATTTACTATCCAGTCAAAAAAGATGCCAGAATTTCAGGAATTTCTCCAGAACCTCCACTTACATGAAAGAGACAGCATTATCCAAAGACTTTGGGAACTGATATTTAGGTGTCAGAAATCAGTATGTGCATCAACACATAAAATGGCTGGTAACCCTAAATGTACTGGGCTGGAGAATCTAGAGGACCTACCTGGAAATGTGTTTGAAATGGAAATGT
>NW_015238139.1:0-647 GCF_001447785.1 Gekko japonicus | reverse complement strand
CTCCACGGCTTAGAGGGAGCCTTGCCCCTTAGCAATCTTTTCGGCACAGTTGGAGGAAATGTCCACCTTCTCTCCTGCACTGCCGTCTCTCTCTTTTGACATCATTTGCCCTCAGTGGGATCACCACATAGCCCAATCGGATTGGCTACATACCACAGGGATATCATCCTGTTCCCTGCGTGAGCCCCGTTTGACTGGCCTTATGTCTGCGACTAATGCTAGAAGCAGAAAGGAGCAGGAACTAGGAGGAAGGATGGCACAAAAGAACCAAGGGAAGCTACATAGCCAAATCAGGTGAATGTTGGCAGAAAGCAATTCTGGGCAAGTATTTCTACCCACGTCTGCGCAATACCCTAGCATGGAACCTGGCTGCTGGAGAACACAGCTGTAATTGAACAAGAAACACAAGCTTCTGGTTTTTACGGTTGCAAAGATATGTTTGGAAGTGTGTTTGAGCAATGCCTGGGGAAAACCTCCCCAAAAGGGGGCTTCAGAAGAGATGCTGAATATGATTGCTAGCAGAGAGGGGAGTGGAAAGATCAGTGCCCTGCATAGGTGCTTCTCCTTCTATGACTAGCTGTGTAGTCTTAAGCAGAGTTGTGCCCTCTAAGCAGGGCTGCCAGGTCCCCATTTGGGGTGTGGGATCA
>NW_015238138.1:0-648 GCF_001447785.1 Gekko japonicus | reverse complement strand
TCAGCTGTGACTTGACAGGGGGAAAAAAACAGAGCTGGGTATCATCTGCATACTGATGGAACCTACCCCAAAGCTATGATAATTCTGCCAGGATCATTACCTTGCCTCCGTGCTGGTTAGTTTAATAGAACTCTTCCTGTGTTTGAAGATCAGTTGTTTTGCTTTGGGTTTTTGTTTCGTTTTTTGTCATCTAAAACTGAGCAAATAGAAGAGGTAAAAGGATATGCTCGCTCTTTGTGCATGAAAGCACAGCCGTCATCACTTAGAAAGGCCACTGGCTGCAAATGAAACAGGATGTTACAGGAACAAATTTATTCCTGTGTAAACTGCTGGAAAACTAATTATGTCAATAAAACAAAGAGATCCATTGGTAGGATCTTCTCAACTGGTATAATGTAGAAACTGAGGGCTAGAGTCCTCCCTCCAAAGGCCACTATTCTCTCAGCCCTCTTGCCAGTAAAACGGGGAGGACAGTGTCAGTCCTATACATGTTGGGATTAATATAGAAACCTTCCAGTATTGCTTATCAGCATCGTTCCAGGTCTAAATTTATGTAGTATATTGTTGCAAGAAAGAGATGCAAATAGTGTCAACAGGCATGCTATATTTTTTGGAAATGTATGGTTTTATGGTGGAAATAAGGCCCAT
>NW_015238137.1:0-648 GCF_001447785.1 Gekko japonicus | reverse complement strand
CTAATAAACCTTGCCCACCAACAATGGGCGAGCAGGGGAAAAAAAGAAAGTTAACACCTGGCTGATAACAGGAAATCTCATAGCTTACCCACAAGGGACATGAGACCTGCCAAGGATGTTTGTGGTTCTGAAAAAGAACACGATGCTTCAGACTTCATGGTCAATCAACAGAGATCAATCCTCCTGGAGAAAACAAGCTGACTTGGACGGTGGACTTGATGGCACTACAACCTTGCTGAGGCCCCTCAAACCCCACTCCAACCCCCAAATCTCCAGGCATTCCCAGGCCAGAGCTGGCAACCCTCCTGATGCTCTCATTGTGTCCCTTCCCACAGTCAGTTTCAACAGAGGCAGACCTTTCGCTTCCAAGAGGGGCCCAGTCACTTATCCAGGAGCTTTCCTGAGATGCCGTAGCCCCCCCCGCCCCGGTGAGTCGCTAGGAGCCAGGGCCAAGCTGAGCTAAGCGGCCCCCTGCAGTCCTGGCAGCACCACAGGTTCCGATTGGCTCAGACCCGGGACGCAGCAACCATGGCAGCGGATGCAAGGCCGCCACATATTGCGGGGACCTCTCGGCTCAGCCTGTCCGGCACTGTTTCAACACCTCAGTCCACCACCCGCGGGTTTGATAGCACGGGCAGAGAAACTTTA
>NW_015238136.1:0-648 GCF_001447785.1 Gekko japonicus | reverse complement strand
CATTGCATTCCCTTTGTGCCAGACTCACTACAACATTTTCAGTGGGTGAAATGCTGTTTTGTTATCTAGATCCCTGTGGCCACTGATTATGACTGGGAACTCACAAATTGTTCTTATAGGTTTGAGATATTGATGAGGAAACCGTTCAACTCACTCATTTCTGAAGGCTATGTGGAAAGATTTCTGTGCCTGAAAGCCTGGCTGAAGACGCTTCCTTGGCTAGCTCCACAATTCATTGCATCCAAGCTTCAGGGCTTCACAGCTTCCTTATGCCACAGTGCTTGGCTGGGGACTGACATATCCAAGATGTATGGCGCCAACAGGCCCGGTCTCCCAGGCAACAGTTGAGTGACTGTTGCTAGAGAATGCTTATCCTGGGACTGGCAAAGAGAGTGGCACGGAAAGGACAAATGCACATTGAAAAATCTCCAGTAACTACACTGAAAACCATTACAAGGCGCATCACACAACTACAAAAAACGGTAATCATTGTCCCCACAAAATTAAATTAGACACCATTATTTATTATTATTGTTGGTGTTATTGATTCAAGTTTAAACAGCCCTCCCTCAGAAAAACCAGGCTGGGGCGGTATACAACAAAAGAACAAATACAACCTCTTTAAAACAAATTAAAACAGATAAAAAA
>NW_015238135.1:0-648 GCF_001447785.1 Gekko japonicus | reverse complement strand
TTCAAGGCAGCTTTGAATACACTGCATTGTGAGTCACAGGGACTTCAGGAGAACGGGGTGTTTGAGGTTCTCACTTTGCAAGGCTAGCGTCTCATTTTAGGTTACAGACTCCTACAGCCCCCGCAAATGAGGACTCAGAGGGGAGTCCAATTCAAATTAAGTTTTCTAAAGCTCAGACATCAGGTAGCAGGAAATCTACTTTGCACCTAGCTGGAGAGTCTTGCACAGTGCACTGAATGTAATAAAGACACTTAAATGTGAATAGAGATAGCAATTAGATGGTTGGATTGCAGTTGGAGACGTCCGCTTGCAAAGCCTGCCTTTAAGTAACTGCAATTGTGATCTTGCTGAAGTTCGTTGTGACCTGGTCCATAATGTCCATGCGTCTGTCTCATCATGCTTAGCCGCATTACCGATGGAGTATTGCAATAAACTGAGTCTACAATAAGTTCTCCCAACACAGAGTGTAAAAGGATATTTTGTGAGATTCTTGCATGCAGGGTCCCAGTTCAACTGACCAGGATTCCCAAACCAGTTGCTTTGTAAGCCACAATAGCAAACCTTTACTCTCACTGAGGCTTTTGTTGACTTTACAGCATACAAGCAAGCAGCCCTGTATTTAGGGAGTTAATCGATGTTTCAACCGGC
>NW_015238134.1:0-648 GCF_001447785.1 Gekko japonicus | reverse complement strand
AAAATAAAAAGTGAAACGTTTCTTGCTCCTCCTGGTGCTCAGCCCCTGTCCCTAGGAGAAAGATCATAAATTAGTTGTCTCAAAGAAGAGTTTCTCTAACAGGTCAGATTTGTTTAGTTTGTGGAATGCCTGCATGTGCTGATGGCAGGATTCGGCCACGCGGACACCCCAGATGATTAAGTGAGCTGAGACAGCCCTGGGGTCTGAAGAGCTTTATTTCCACTGCCTTTACAAACATTGTTGTCCCCTGTTGATGACATCATCCATCCTTATTCCCCGGGTAGGAGGTCAACCCTTTCTACTTCAAGATTAATTCTGAAGAAAGATAATTTCTCTAATGGACCAAAAGAGGTCCCACAGAGCAAGAAACAGAGAGCCATATCTTGAGCTAGCAAATTCCACACGTTAATTATACTCTGTGTGGAGAAGTGCTTTCTTTCGTCTGCCTTGAACTGAATGTCAAGCAGAGGTTTCCCTTGGGTTCTTTTAGCTGTGCCCTCGCACTGTGCCCTGGGTCCCACCAGTCTCACATGCTAATGCGTAATGCTTCCTCATCTTCTTCCTTCTTCTTTCTTTTGTCGTGGCTCTCAACTGAGATGGTGGCAATTGGCTGGAGAAGTCAAGTGGGAGGATGTTAAACTAAGGCCC
>NW_015238133.1:0-648 GCF_001447785.1 Gekko japonicus | reverse complement strand
TCGTAGTTAACTTCCAGTTGGGAAAACAGGGAGTGGGAGGGTTTGAAAGTAGGGGAAGGATGCAAGAGTGGGGGGGCGGGGGGAGAGTGGGAAGCACATTGGCATGGGGGGACACCCAGCACTCTGCCCAGAACCCCCAAAGTTTGGAACCAGTTCCGGTAGCCATGTTTATCCATAGCAAAATCCAAAGCCAAAAGATCAGGTTTTCCTAGAAACCTTTCCTCTTACTCCCTACTGATGCAGGGGTGAGAAAGAGAAAAAACACTCTGAACATCTTATATTGATTGATGCTTCATGGGCTCTGCACCTGACTATAGCAATAAACTGTTCCAGCAACTGAGTAGCAGAACAAACCCCAAAGCAAAATAGTTTATTTTTTAAAGGAAAAAAATCAATGGTACATTCCTGTTCTGCAGCCACACATTTCTCATGAGCTTTAAATTTTCCTAAATAATTTGGGATATATATTTTTAGTGATTTTAAATTAGTTTACTAGTTTCATTGTCGTCGCTCACTCCTTCCCACAAGAGTGCTTGGGCAGCGGTGGAGCTCAGAATTCTGTCAGTGATTCTGTAATCAGTTCACAGATTTAACTGTTCGAGGGTTCCTCACTCAGTGATGTTTCCTCATTAACATTTTATTGGTAGG
>NW_015238132.1:0-648 GCF_001447785.1 Gekko japonicus | reverse complement strand
ACAGCTTAGAGGGAACATTGCTTAGGATGTAAGTCTGCTTAGGGTTGCACTGCTAGGCAACTCTTTTCCCTGGTGTCCTTCCCCACAAGCTCGACTTGAAGTGTAGATTCTGGAAAAAAATTCTGTGTAGAACTCTCTTGGTCACCCATGTTCACATATTACAGAAGTATATATTGTCTTTGTGCCCTGGTCCTCTCCAGGACTCCCAATGGGACATACGAGAGATGGAGGCCCGTGAGCACAAGTGCCCCGTGCCAGAAAGCTCTCTCCACCTGTCACTCACCAAGGGCTGCAGCGGCACCAGGAGGATCAGTGGCAACAGCAGCAAGGCAATGGCAGAAGATATGCCCGACGAGGGAGGGGGCCCAGGCCCACAGCACCGGGGAGGAGCACCCGGGCCGGGGTGCTGCAACAAAGGAGGCCGAGGGTGGCCCTGCACCCAGGAACACCAGAAGCCATGGGGGTTGGGCAGGGCTTCAGCTGCGGCGGGCCTGGGCAGTGGAGAGCCACAGCTGTCAGATGGGTGGGATGAGAAGCATCAAGGAACCCTGATGCAGGTCCGGTGGCGCGCCCGATGGGCATGCAAGGAAGAACAGAGATGGTCAAAGGTGGAGCCATGTCTTTCCCTTTGAAGGGAGGTGGAGCTAA
>NW_015238131.1:0-648 GCF_001447785.1 Gekko japonicus | reverse complement strand
CATTTAAAATAGGTTGGTGAGATTGTTATTTAGGAAGGCTTTGCATGGGTAAGTTTTCAGATTGATGAGCTGACTTATGATGGACGGATTTTTAAAAACATTTTGTAGCTAACTCATTTTTCTTTGTGACTATAATGAGGGGTTGTTCTCCCTGCAGGCTTTTCACTAATGTTGTTATATTGTGCCATTAGTCGCCCTGAAGGCACACAAGAGCCGCATTTGGCAAGCAATTTGAAGTGGAGCAAAATCAATAAATAAACCAAGTTTCAACAAGATCCCCCAAAGTACGAAGAAATGACAAATACATTTTAGAGTAGATGCCTGAAGCGACAAGGAAAGGGTTTTTTTCTGGCAAAAGTTTATGGCCGGGAACTGACAGAAAACTATTATTCCAATCACAAATTTCTCCTGAAAAATCCAGATGTATTTTCAAGGTCATCTGGTGGAGACAGCTTGACAGTACACTGCGATACGATCTCTGCTTACCCTCCCTCTATTGCATATATATTCTGACTATGTATGTGCAGTTAATATTCACACACATATCATTCAAATGCCTGATTGGTGAAATACTGTCTATTTGAAAGGATGACCAGGTTTTTTTCTGCGTGTGCTGTTAACAAAGAGACAACCATCTTAAATTCACAT
>NW_015238130.1:0-648 GCF_001447785.1 Gekko japonicus | reverse complement strand
GTTATTTTATCTTTGGTTTCAGCTGGGAAATATTTTAATTGGCATTGTAAGCCACGTTGAACCATGAGGAAAGGAGTATTAATATTAATTAATTAATTCTTTATTATTAATTAATAAATAGTGTCAACAAATCCTATTTGAAAAGCAAACTCCATTCAACAGAAATCAAAATTATGTCTATCTTTCCGTTTTGCATCTTTCAAATCCTTCCAATAATAAGCAAGAGCACCCCACCCCTGTTCTTGAAAACTGGTCTGCAAAAAAGAAGAAAGAAACATTCCGAATTTCTAACTACCCTAATAATGGAATTAATAGATTTTCCCCAAGAACTTTCCAGATGATGGCATGTTGCTATGGAACTCATCCGTTTCAACAAATCTCTGGAAAGAAAGCACAGTACTATTAATATACCACTAATGAAAAGAAGTTCACAACCTCTTGGTGTCGATAAATTGGAATGCCACAGATACAGTGTTTTGCACAGGGTTTTAATCAGTGAAAATGCTTGCTCAGAATCACAGCAGCCAACCCAAGAGGCCTGCTAAGCCAAATATTCTAAACTTGAAAGTGCAAAGGTTTGGTGACAAAACCTAGCACTTGCCTAGGACGTTGGAGACCGGCTAAGACACTCTTCCTGACCCAGTCCAG
>NW_015238129.1:0-648 GCF_001447785.1 Gekko japonicus | reverse complement strand
ACGGCTAGTAGCCACTGATAGACCTCTTCCTCCACGAATCTGCCCTGTGCCCTTTTGACTGTCTGGTTTTGATGGTCTGGTACAGTCATGTAAGGCAGTCTCTTGTGTTCGTGTGATGTTAATGTAGCAGAAGGATTGACTCTTTCTGATGAACTCTGTTGATTTTAAATGCACCAGAAAGCATCTGAAGGACCCCTTCTGCCGGTCCAAAGAGTCAATAGATACTCTTCACGTCAAGCTGTGCGAGTTCTATCAATGCCGCCCGTATCTTTCGCGACTCAGACAGGGCCCCGAAAAGTGGCGGCGAGATTACGCAAGAGCCTGATTTCCGTTCAAAAGAGGCTCCGACGGAGCGCTTGCGATAAGGCCGCTTTATCAAACCGAGCGAGACAAAAAGCCACCGAGGGGATCCTCGGATGAACCCGGCGCCTTTGCCCAGCAGAGAGCTGGCTGTGAACCCGGTTCAAAGCGGAGAAATCCGAGGATGACATTTGCAAACAGCGGGTTGATAAATGGACAAAAGAGTTTTTGCTCTCCCCACGCTGTTCGGCTATGGGATCCATCGCTGTGCGGCGCTCCGATGGAAGGAGCTAACAAAGGAAGAAAAGGAAGAGGGGGTAGAGCTGGGAGAACCCCGGTCGAGAGTCC
>NW_015238128.1:0-648 GCF_001447785.1 Gekko japonicus | reverse complement strand
GAGAGAGAGAGAGGGGAGCCCCTCCCTCGGTTGGTGGGCTTCCCTCTGTTACCCCCCCCTCCCTTTTCTATCTTCAGCCTTCTCTTCCTCACTGAGGTCTTCCTCCTTGTCTGCCTGAGCTTGTCTTCCTCCAAGCTGAACTTTCCCTGAGGCGTCTCCCTCCCACACCTCCATCCTGGCATGGGGCGGCCGGCTCTTTAAGTACTGAGTTTGAGAAGGGAGTCTGTCGTTGCAGGTGCCACGTCCCAAGACGGCCCCCTCAGTGGCTGGATGGGGGGAAATTATTTAGAAAGGGGGGGGGGTGATTTAAAGGCAACAGGTCCCTCCCTGCCATCATCTTCCCCATCCCTTGCAGTGGTCACCTTTGCAGAGCTTCCGGTCTTCTCCTCACCCCCCCAACCCGGCTGCTGCTTTGCATTGTCACCCTAACAGCCCCCCAGCCTGTTCCTTCCCCCTATTGGTAATCCAGGCTGCAGCTCATAGAGGGTCCCGGGCACACAGTTCTGCATGCTGCCCTCCCTGAATAGCGGTGCAATTTGCATGACAGGCAGTGGTACTACAGGTGCAGTTCCTTTCCTTCATCGCTGCATCTGTATATGCCGGAGAACACTTGTTGAGTTCCTGCCATTTCTACACAAATGCACAGGA
>NW_015238127.1:0-648 GCF_001447785.1 Gekko japonicus | reverse complement strand
GCTGCAGCAGCTTGTGGGAAATCGGTCCATGGTTTGAGAGATCCCAGTCAGTTCAGAATCTGCCCATGGCATTTGCTTAAAGTTCTGTATGGAAGAGACTTCCAAGTAAGCAAAAAGCCTAACAGAACTAAGCAATGTGCGGGGTGTTTCCCAGTGAGCAGGGAGGGCACAAAAACAGCTGTGTGGATTACGACACATGAATTAAAAAGGAGTAGATAAGCATTTTATCTCAAAAACAGATGAACAAACATGCTTCGGCAGTCAGTCCCACTAATTCAACTGCTGTACGCTGGAATACCAAGAACTGCTCCAACAGACTCTTGCCTGCGCTAGAATTCCAGACACTGGTGCCAAGCTACTCAATGTACATCGTATTTACCATTAAAGAGAATGGCCAGGTTTCAAACCACTCCTACACGGCTCGAAATGTAAACCCTCTCTAAACAAGGTGACCACACTGAAGAGGCTGTTTGCATCAATGGCCCAAACGGCAGGGTAGATAAAAAGTTAGGCTGGAAATATTTCAGATGATCACAGCATTTGGACTACAAAGAAAACCTTCAGTAGTCTGGAAGTACTCTGAACGAAAACAATCGCCAGAACTGTCTTCTAAGCCAGCATGTTACTGTTTATTTTCATTTTTTTTTT
>NW_015238126.1:0-648 GCF_001447785.1 Gekko japonicus | reverse complement strand
AAAAATTATGGTATAAGGCTTTGTTCTGTAGTAGTGCACAGTAAATTGAATTTTCTTTAATTTTATGTACATAACGCACACATAACCCCTCGTCATATCCATCATAACGAAAACAGCTAGGATGCATTAAGAACCACAGCTACTTTATTTTCCTTTTAAAGAGAAATGTTAATAGGAAATTGCTGAAGACTATAAATATATCTAGGAATAGGAACTATTCTTCAGTTTTTCTGGAGGTGGGGGTTATAGGCATGTCAGGTTGTCAAGGGTCATACTGACTCAGAGGTATGAAATAAAACTAGCTCTTACACAGAAGGGATACAATCATTTCTTTGCTAAGTGCTGGCCTTCTAGGCAGGTAGGATGGTGACAAAATCAAACGGATTCCAAGACAAGCTGTCAGAGGGTATTTATTTTGAAGACTATAAACTCTCCTACGGGAACCAACATACAACATAGCCCCAAACCCACAGTGTCTGACTGAGCACATCAGTGAAATTTTTCAGGCATATTTCTACAGGTCTTGGAATCAATTATTGTTGCAGTAAGAAGCAGTCTGCAGGAGGAATCCAAATACCTCTCCAGGCTAGAGTTTCTTCAGTGCTTTTCTTACAAATGGCAACTCCCTGCTCTGCATCAAGGCTGCTC
>NW_015238125.1:0-648 GCF_001447785.1 Gekko japonicus | reverse complement strand
AAAACAGAATTATTCCCAGCATTTGAAAGTGTACACAGCCTTCCATTCTGACAGTAATTCTGTCTGCTTACCATCTGGTTTTAATAGCCTGAGCAGCAGGAGGTAGGAGGGGATGAAGCAGTGAAGGAAGAGTCTTGGCATTGGTGGGTATGTGAGTGACAGGTACACTGTCCAATCAGAAGGCTTTCTGCTAGATAGAATCATCCTAGTTCATGATTTTGTGATCAGCCTTTCTATCTTCCACCAATCACTGCACTGTTTCACTGACTTTGGGAGGGCCTTCTGATGCTTAAGCATGGGTCCTAGTTGCCTGAGTTATTCCAATACCTGGGATTATGTGTGCATGCTAAACTAGGCAGACAAGGAGGCATTTTGCTTAAATCTGATGTAAGACAAGGCAAAGTAGAAGAGGGTAGAAGTAATGAAACTACAGTTGCATCCATTATAGGTAGATAGCAAATATCCTAGACACCTTTGCTTGTACTAACTGGCTGGCAGGCAGCTTGAACTATCTGGTAGACAGGTTGAACTGTGGACAGGCAGGAGGGGAATAGTAACAGACAAGCGGGGGACCCACACAGAACATGAACTAAAACACTTTCAGAACCGAAATCATTTCAGCACTGAAGTCTGCTAACCACCATCTCT
>NW_015238124.1:0-648 GCF_001447785.1 Gekko japonicus | reverse complement strand
CAATCCAATTAGTTATGATATATATAAATGGGAGAAACGTAATAAACAGGGATTCCATCCTCACCAGTCCAAGTTTAGAATACCAAATTAGTGGGTGAAATACTATACTTACCATGCCGTCCTGAACAGTTATATCCTTTTCAGCCCAATGGATTTGAAATGTGTAACTTTGCTTGGGACTGCACTGTTGGTGTATTAAGGCATCCATATTAAGATATTAAGATCCAGCCAGCTTCATCACTCAATTGCACCCAGTTCTCCTCCTTACTATGGGTCCTCTCACACATGGCTTTTTTCCAAGCAGGTCCCACAACCCCAGCATTAGCATGCTTGGGTGGTCAAAGAGGACGTATAATTCCTACAAGCAGGAAACTTGGTTGGATCTAAGCCTTCATCTTCAACATTGGAATGCTTCATAAGGGGAGGATAAGAGGGCACATGGTCCTTAACTGTGGTGATGCTCATCAACAAACAGCATTATTCATGAAGCCTAAACTGAGCCTCAATCTGCTCTTCTCTTTTCATAGACAGTAAACATTATTTGGCATTTTTGGGCACTGCAGCAGACTTTGAACCAGAAAGGATCAACATGGACATCCAGCAAATATTGATTGTGGACAGATTACTTTACATCACTGCTAGGTCAGC
>NW_015238123.1:0-648 GCF_001447785.1 Gekko japonicus | reverse complement strand
CAGGTATTTCTCCACCCAGAGCTGGCAACTCTAAAGCCCCATTCTGTGGGCCTTCTGTCTCGAATCAGCCCAGTCTCTCCCCATTTCCCGGAATAAGGCCCCAGTCTTCTCTACATCCTCTACTCCCCCCCCCTTAAAATGCATTATTAATTTATTTAAAGAATCCCGTCTCACCCTTCAGCTTCAATAAGGCAGAGAATGTGGCTAACAATACCAAAATCAATGTCACCAGCATGTAATACAAAGCATAAAACATTTACGACACACAAAACAACAAAGGAAAATTAAAAGAACAGAAACCCAAGATGAAAGAGCAGCCTGCAGCATCCTTAGTGGAGCAATAACAAATGGAAGCAGTAAACAGCAATGTAACCCATCTTTCTCACTCACAGGCCCTCCTAAACAAAGGGATCCTTGTCTGTTTCCTAAAGGACTGGAGAAAGGGGCTTGATGGAAGATAGGAAGCTTCTCTGTCAGCCTCACCTCTTGGTTTTTTCATTTAAACTCTTATTGCTGGGTAAGTCATGTACATAAGCAAGCTCGATACATGACATTTGGAGTCATGCAAAAGAGAGTGTTTCCAGTCATGTGGAATGTGTACAGCATAGGCTTTGTACATAAGATATCCCAATCACTCTATGGAGCTCA
>NW_015238122.1:0-648 GCF_001447785.1 Gekko japonicus | reverse complement strand
CCTAAAGGGGGAGTTGCAGCAGAATGAGCATGGGAGGAAAGTTCCTGGCCCTTACATATTTTGATATTCTGCTTTGTACTACTTTACTTTGATGCTCCTTGTCGATAAATATTCCATCTTTTGTAATGACCTCTGTTCAGAACCAACAGATAAAGTTAAATTCATATACTATTTTCTTGTATTTTGAACCTGGACTTTCTGCGGCCTCTCCTCTCTGTAGTCCCTACAAGAAATTAGTCTGTGGACTTAAAAATCTTAAATGTATAGTGTTTATTTTTATTTACAGAGTTTATATACCGCCTTTCTCCCCAATCAGAGCCAGCTTAAATGCTCTGCAGCCCGATCCTACGCACATTTACTCGGAGGTGAGTCCCACTGACTCAAGCGGGGCTTTTCTTATGCCAAGGATGAGACTGCGCTACGCATAAATACTCCTGGCTGGTAATCAGATTCTTTCTCTTTGGTGTTTTTGCCTTCAGAGCTTGCTTGACTGAGAAAATTGTCTTTGCCTTGGTCAACAGAGCAGGCAAATAAAAGGCGGACTTTTAACACACTGCACTTTGGTCTCTCCAGGTTCCAGCTGGGCCAGCTGTCAAACCTCAAAAGTGAGGACTGAAAACAACATTGTACAGCTAGCTGCCAGGGGGG
>NW_015238121.1:0-648 GCF_001447785.1 Gekko japonicus | reverse complement strand
CTAACCGCTACACCAAACTGGCTCTCGAGCGAGTCTAGTGGCGAGGACCCCCCCCTTATCTCAGGGTGGCCAAGTGCACTGCCTGTCCTCTCAGTGGTCTGTCTCCTCGTTTGCAGCACACAGGGCCCTTTGGCACTGTTCCTGGGCTGTTCGTTGTGGTTTCCTGTCTACCTCCTACCTCTCTGGCTTGGTCAGCTCCTGAATAGTGGTGAGCTGAGGGCAGCTGCTGTGGTTTCCTTTAGTGGAAAGAAAGGTGGCTATATTTAATTTTAAAAGTTTACTTCCAAAAGCTTTATTTATGCAGAGGGTCTCCTCCTGTTCTCTTAGAGAGGAGGAACAAGGGCTGTCCCCCCCCCCCAGCGGGAGAGAGTTTCTGAACATGGGCAGGGTGCTCTTCCTTTGTGACAAACATGCTTTGCCGGGAGAAATAAAATTAAAAACGGTCCAGATGCATAGATTGTCTCTGGGCATGTGCAGAATGCCTTTCTTTTCCGATGTGACTGGAGGCCAGGCTCCTCTCCCAGAAAGAAGATTGCGTTTAAACGTAACAAAGCTTACAATTCATAACGTGACGGAGCTTGCAATTTATTATTTAATTACCCATCACGTTTTTATTCCGTTTTTCCTCCGGGGCATCCACGGTGGCAT
>NW_015238120.1:0-648 GCF_001447785.1 Gekko japonicus | reverse complement strand
CTGCTGCATCCGCTCCCCAGCTGGCTTAGACTAGGAGAGGAAGGGCAGAGCTTTCGAATACAGAGCCGTGGTTTCTGTGTGCAGGCCAGAGCAGCGCTGGGACAACGGATCAGATGATCCATTTTGATAAAACTCAACTTCCCCCCCCCCCCTCGTGCTTTCACTTGAACTCAAAAAAAAGCAAGCTTCTATTTTGATGTACGGTGTCATCTGGTGTCTCTTTTCATAGCACTGAACACAAAACGTGTGCACATTGACTGTGTATTTTGTGTGTGTGTGTGTGTGTCTGGCTGTACAGCCTTTGTGGAAAACATGTAAGCAGAGCACATCTGCCAGTTATTTATCCTGTGAACTGTGTGTGCCTGTGTGTTTTATGTCCTTTGAACTTTTTTCAAAAGGGGGGAGAAGACTTTATTAATAAAGTGTGCCTCTTGAATCTCTCTCGTGTTGGATTCCTAGAGATGTTCCAGGGGAACCCAGTGGGTTTTATCCGTGCAAACGATGTGAGATGCCAGAATTGCCTGGAGAAATGCATTGCAGCCAGGCTCTTCTCAAAGGAGGACAGAAGGGCTCGTTGCCACACCTCTTTCGTGAGGTATGCTCACCCTGGTCATGTGACAGTGGCCGTTTGGAGGCAGTGTTAGATGC
>NW_015238119.1:0-648 GCF_001447785.1 Gekko japonicus | reverse complement strand
CATTCCCTGCTCATGGGTCCCCTTCCTCCTTATACAATTCACCTTTTTCTGGAAACCTGAACAGCTGGGCCTTGGCAAGTCCTGACTTGGCTTAAACCCTCGATGAAGACACATTCCAAAAATGTTTGTTCTGGCTTGAAACGCCTTTGCTTGCACTATGAACTCCCTGAGGACATGGCTGCCAGAAGAAGTGACACGGGGGAGAGAGAGATTGCTTTGTATCTCCTGAATCACCGCTGATTCCCATGGAAGCATCAAGCGCAAGCCTGCAGGAACCGGGCACGAGTTAGTCAGAGTTCTGCAAGGTAATTAGAGCACGTTCCAGTTCCCATTAGCGAGAGAAGTGCAAAGGTTCTCTTGATGGTCTGCGTTGCAGCTGGCAGTGTCCCTTCCAAAAGGGCTTTCCCCTTGCTTGTTTGATCTGAAAAGTTCCTGACGGTGATTCCTTTGCATTGTCATAATTAGCCGTGTCCATGCCTGGAGGATGTTCCCTTCCCCAAGAACGAAAACGACTAGAAGAGCGTTTTGTAGATAAAGAAGCTAAATCTAAAAAGCACGGCTCATCTGAACAACTGATAAAATCAGGGAAGAGCAAAGACTCTAAGAGTAGAGATGGCGGAATCCCATTTTCTCACTGCTTTTGCTCTT
>NW_015238118.1:0-648 GCF_001447785.1 Gekko japonicus | reverse complement strand
TATATATATATATACGCACATGTGTGCGCACACACACACTGGAGATAGAGGTTGTTAATGTGCAGAGTGTATAGATGATGCTAAAATATGGGGGGAGGGATTGCACCCAACTGGTTGCAAATGATAATTATGGACAAAAATCCTTAAATAATGTATATCTCTGGATAACCACATTTAGAATGTTATGCACAGTTCTAGTTGTCATATCTCAAGAAAGACAAGTATGGAAAAGAGACGGTAAAAGAGCAGATGAGAAAGATTTAGAGGTTCCCTCTTTGCCCTTGTAAAGTGCTCAGTAAGCCACCTTAGCTGTGACAGCAGAAGGATTGTCTCTGCAGTAACAGAGTGGTTTTCTGGAGACCTAGACTATAACCTCTTTCAGTAAAGGCAGGAAGAAAGTGGTCTTCTCAAAGCTCATAATGGTGCTGCATAGCTGACATTTCTGTGTTGTTCCCAGTAACCCTTTTCCGCTATTCTCAAAATCTCCCAAGCTCTGTATACACAACCCCCCTACTCTTTGACTGAACAAGTGGAGAAGCAGAGTGAATCCAGACTGATGGCCCCACATTGAGGAATGTCCATGTGTACTTCTCTTCGTGATTAGCAACATTCAGTAACCAGTGTCCCCAGTCATGGGGAGGGAGCAGA
>NW_015238117.1:0-648 GCF_001447785.1 Gekko japonicus | reverse complement strand
AGAAAGAAAGAAAGAAAGAAAGATTGTCTGAATAATAATAAAGGGATGATATGCCTTGTACAAGTTGCTAAGCTCAATTCAGGCAGACGTTCTTTAGAAAGGCATTCCAGCATCATGGTGCCAATAAGAAAAAACCTCTGTTCCACACCATGACAGATACAGACAAGTATTAAGAGAGAAGTCACATGTCCAAATGCACTCACAGACACTGGACCCAGGCCATATAGAGTTTTCTTACATCTACTCACCTTGTCTATGGTGATTAAAACAGCCTCCAGGTGACATGACAGGGAAATTCTGCCAAGTTTCATTTCTTCTTTTCTTTTAGACTATAAATTACAAACAGAGGGATTCCTGGGTGGGCGAGCTAATAAAAATTCTTGGGGTCTAGCAAGTGTTTTTGGCTTATGTTCAGGCTGCATTGTGTTTATAGAGCAACCTTGAGCCCAAATCTACAAAGGTTATTAGTCCACAGAAATTACTACCACTTTACACTAGTCTTGGGTGCTCCCACAGGCCAACCCTGACACCATTTGCCACCTCCAGAGATTCCAAACCATCTTCGAGGGGCTCATAGAACAAGCTGTTTATCAAGATTAACCTGCTATAAGGGAGGCACCAACACAAAATTGGTGCATTTATCCACAA
>NW_015238116.1:0-648 GCF_001447785.1 Gekko japonicus | reverse complement strand
CAGCTCCATTTGCACCCACTATCCCACCCCTTAACCTATACATGTTCTCTGTCCAATCTGTATATATAAGCAAGCTGCACACAGATGGGCTATCTTTGCTTACTCTGCATCCTGAAAACAATTCACTCTGCAAATTGTGTGGAGAGATCTTTTGTGTCCATAGCTTCTAGGCAGGGATGCTGCAGTTTGCCACAAATGAGTTTGGTGGGCAAACATGCCATGTCTGACAGCTGTGATCCCCTGTGAGTCCTGCTCTGGATATGTTCAGTTCACTGCTGTTCAGATCAAACAGGTATTAAATGATTTTGCAGATATGCAATAGCTGTGATGGTGGCATTTTGTACCCTTGTTTTGTTAGAGTTTCATTTCCTTACCTTGTCGGCACTTTTGCATGTGTGGGGGCCACACTGGCTGAGTCAAAACAAGGGGCTATCTTCTGAGCTAAACTAAGTTGGAAAGGGGCATTTTTGGTGACTGTATTAACTTGGTTCTCCGGCTTTAGTGCAGGGTCCAGTATATTTTAATTTAAACATATTTATGCTGCCTTTCCGCCCTATCAGGGTCTCCAAGGTAGCACACATTAAAACATTTGAAGATAGAGTTGCCAAGTGTATCTTCACCGAGAGCAGGGGGCTCCCGGCCGGCGTC
>NW_015238115.1:0-648 GCF_001447785.1 Gekko japonicus | reverse complement strand
TGAGGCCCGGCTCCCGGCTCTGTGGCGGCGACATGGGCTGCGGAGGGTAATCCGGCAAGCGGGGTGATGGAATCCTAAAAGCATTCTGTGGGCCGTTTGTGTGTGTACGGAGGGAGAGGTGGCACGCACAAATCTCCCGTGACGCTGGCGGTCGCCTCCGCGGCCCCCTCGATCCCACTTGTCAACTCGTTCACAAACACAATGCTCCCGTTTCGCGACTCACTGACCATAAAACCCGGCAGATGAGCTCCCTGTTATCTGACAAAAACGCAGCCAAACATGAAGCGTGCGGGAGTTATCCGTTATGACGGGGGACGGGCCTGGGCGCGCGGGAGTGGGCGGCAGGTGCGGGACCGCTGCTTGCCTGCCTGCCTGCCTGCCTGCGGGGCTCCGGAACCTTCAGCCCCGGCCAGAGGGGAGGCTGCTGCCTCTGAAGCCACTGCCCAATGCCATCCTCGACTCCTCTGTGAACCTGCTGCCCCTCTGGCAGCTGCCCAGAAAAACGGGAAAGGGAGGGGAGGGGGTATTCAAGCTCGAGGGGCTTGTGCAAAGGCTTGCAGCCCTCCTGTGAGCTCCTCCAACTTTCGCCATGGTCTTAGAGCCCTCCGACAAGGTGTCCTTACACCAGTTTGGTGTGGTGGTGAAGTG
>NW_015238114.1:0-648 GCF_001447785.1 Gekko japonicus | reverse complement strand
GGCTTCAGAGACGACTGCTCTAGATCTTCTTCATTCCAGTTTCTGGAAGACAGCCCTGGGTCAAGCAGAGGTGCTCATGGGGACAAGGAAGCAGCTCTGAGGATCCAGGAGGCATAGTGGATGGGCAGGATCAGGCAGATGCTTCAAGGTGTGAACAATCGCCTTACAGCCTCCAGAAGGGATGCCCTCATCGTCCTGGCAACAGAAATGATCGTGCTGCCTGACCAGGGAGTCTTGTGAGAGGAGAAATGGGGTGGTGGAATGAGGAACAGTGTTTAATTCTCGTTGGCAAAAAGTGAGCTGATGTCTTACAGCCAGCAGACTGAACAGAGAGAGGAGTACATGGTGATTTTAGCCCCACCCCCATGCCGCCCATGGCCATTATTAGGGATGAGAAAGGGTCACGGGGAACCCTGAGTGGGGAGGACAGAAATAGAAGGGACACCAACAGGGCATCCTTGCACCCAGCCAAAGTAACAATGTCCCATTCTCTCACACAAATTGGCTTCACACATCCTGACAGCTTTGCTCCCTGAGCAACAGGAATGAGCTTTGTCAAAGAATACTTGACAACCAGAAACAAACCTTGTATGCGATCAAAGCTGTTTGAGCAAGGTTAAGTTTGCCTGGCAATCATTTTTTTTTTTT
>NW_015238113.1:0-648 GCF_001447785.1 Gekko japonicus | reverse complement strand
GTGTGTGCATATGTCTATGTGTAGGTTAGGAGAAGTGGTTAATAAGTTGTACTGTCTGATAGCAAACACCTACCTTTCTAAGCACCATGGCAATACAATATCTACGAATCTTTGAAACCAAAAATAACTTTTCTCACAACTCATGTCCTACTGATAAATGTGTCTCCTGATCTTACTTCTTTACAGGGACACAATGTGCAAAGCAATACAATAAACTCCCACCCTCAGTAAGCTATTCCTTGCCTGATGGCCAAGGTAGCAATTAACTTAAATGATGTTTATGTACACAGAATATTTTACTAAGCTAATTAACTGGTGGATGATACTGATTATAATCAGGCTCAGTGTCCATGATTCACATAATGATGGCTTTCTTTGTAAAACAAAATCCATGGGACTTTGGAAAGCTCATCTATAAATTTTACCATGAAGTTTGACCTATTGGCAATAAATTCTCAGTCTCAGGCAAATGCACTGCTGAGCAATGAATTCACTTGAACATTGTGGTTCCAGTTATTCAGATACGTTTTCATTGGGGTGAGGGCAAAAACTGCCCAAGGTATTCTGTAGAAAATATCTGGGTATCCAGACTGTTGCATGGACCAGTTACTTATTTAAGATATTCACATCATTATCTAAGAGAAAAAG
>NW_015238112.1:0-648 GCF_001447785.1 Gekko japonicus | reverse complement strand
GCCTACAGGAATTAATATTTCTATACACTTGCCACCATCAGACTATCCCAACTCTCCTCAAAAGGAGAAGCCAAGAACTGGAAGAAAATTCCTTTCTGGAAGGAGTCAGAAGCACGGCTGGTCATATGAACTGAGTTACAGTTAACATTTCCTGCCTGCTCTATTACTGAGAACTTAGCAATTTATGAATCTTAGTGTTTTTTTAAAAAATTATGTTTCTAGTCCTTATGCTGGCTTCCAGGAAACGGGAAGTTGCCAAGAATGATTTCTAGCAGTAAGGTAGCTGTGCTTACAAACCAATACACAGATGCTCATGTCATTTTCAGAGTGTACAAAATTCAGAATTCCTTGGTGCAAATTTTGGCTGTTTAAAAGACACGTTTTAAAAGAAAATGAGGATCATTTGCCAAATCAGAAAAGTCTCCATATGCTCTAATCCTAATGGTTTAAACTTCACGGGGACAAAGTGTTCTGATGCTAATGAGGGAAAACTGCTTCACTGAAATGCTCTGAAGACCGAACCCACTGGTCAGCAAACGGCATGTTGCAAGCACTTGCTTTGATCCCAGTGGAGTCAGTCATTAGGCAGGTAATGAGGTGGGATGGGGATGAGGGTGACTGCTGGGATCACATCTTGCTACCTTTCCC
>NW_015238111.1:0-648 GCF_001447785.1 Gekko japonicus | reverse complement strand
TTTTTTTTTTTTACTGGAAATGACGTGGTGCAGCATGCAATACTGCAGGTTTTAAAAAATGTATAGATTTCTCCTCCTGCCACTCGAGTAGTGACAGTCGTCGGGAGCAGGACACAGTGTATGCCCCGCCCCCACAAGGGAAATGGTACCCCAAATCCGCAAGGTATTTTCTACTCACAAGTCGGCTTGTTTGGCATCTCGTCCTAGATGAGGAAAGTGAGTCCAACGGCTCACTTCACTTGCTGACTTTTTTGTACAGAGTGTGAGAACTGCTCTAATAGCACAGGGTGGGCCTGGGTGCAGCTTTTTGCAGAACGGTGCCGGCGACTGTTTGCCTTGCACTCACGGCTATCTGGATCTCACCCATTTCTTCCACGCTCAGAGAAAAGGCTGCTCTGTTTCTTGGAACTCCTTACCATTCGCCTGAGGGCACACCAGTGCATGTCTTGACTTTCCAGAGCTGCTTTCGAGGCAGACATCAGGGAAGGGCCTTTAGAAGCTCCGGGGCATGCGCAGAGCATTCCCTGTCCAGCATTCTGGAGCCAGACCTTGGAATTTAACTCTCTTGGAGAAGAGGTGAAGAGGTTTCACGGCCAGAGGCCAACTTCTCTGCAGAGGGAATGGCTTGACCCTGGCCCTTCCGGCACC
>NW_015238110.1:0-648 GCF_001447785.1 Gekko japonicus | reverse complement strand
GCAAATGCTCCGTGTGAACGGGGCCTACTTTTACCAACACTCTGATCAAGCTCCCTGTAGTTTTTAATGTAAAAACAAAAACATCAGGAGTTCTGGTTGAGGATCTGCAGCGTCATAGCATGCATTAGCTCTCAGCTTGCAGCAAAACATGCTGGAGGTGAAAGAGCAATCACTGCTCTCTGAGGGTTATGATTTGGATGTTTAAAATTGCTGTTTCCTACATTACATGCCACATTAACCATATTCACATTTAGAAAATCCATACCAATATGACCATTTATTTGAAAAAGCAGCATTAGCATTGAGTTGGCCTTCTCTGCTATGAGCTTTGGTAAGAAACTGCCATATCATTTTGGTGAGAAACTGGATGAGGGATTCAGGAAGACATTTATTCAACACATTTTAGAAGCCCTAATACAGTATAAATATTATCATACTTATTTTAAGAACAAAGGTATGGTCCTGCCAGGAAATCAGAGGGCTAATTCAATACATCAGTATGGAATCAACGCACTGAATGACTCCAGCCTCCAGAAGAAGGCAAACCAGCTGAAGTGATACAATTTACAATTTAGAGATGTTCCCTTGTGTTTAATAATATTACAACTGGTAGATCCAGGTGGGCAGCTTGAGAGGAGTCGAATGGAT
>NW_015238109.1:0-648 GCF_001447785.1 Gekko japonicus | reverse complement strand
AACAACAACAACAACAACAACAATAAAAAACATTCTGGCTTTTAGAAGGCAAAGCCATTTAATTAACATTCTGGCCTAATTATTTGTGGTGATTCACGCTGAGCCCGTTGCGGGAAGGCCGGAATATAAATTCAAAAAACAAACAAACAAGGATGGAGGGATTGAGTACCCGGGCTTTTAGCACAAGGAGGGCAGCCACTGCAGTCCCGACGGCATGCCCCTCTGCAACGAGGGCACTGATGGGGCAAAGGGATCTCAGAGTTGGACTGGTATGGATCTTGCGGCTTCCTTTAGTCTGGCTGATGCGGCATTTAGCACTGGTCGGGGGGGGACAGAACAGGGTTATTCAAGAATGGGCGGGCTCCCTACATGGTCCAAAGAGGGGGTCCCCTTGAAGGACTTGGGGGCCAGGGGCATGTCAGCCATCTCCAGGCCCGGCATTCTGACCACGCTCCCAAGAGGTTGTGGACAGGCATGAATAATGGCCACTACTTATTGTGTTATAACTAGCAATTTTTCCGTGGTGACCCCCATGAGGTAGATAGGGTTGCTAGCTCTGGGTCTGGGAAATATCTGGAATTTAGGAGGGTACAGCCTAAGGAGGGTGAGGTTTGGGAACGGAGGAGGAGGAGGAAGAAGAAAAAGAAG
>NW_015238108.1:0-648 GCF_001447785.1 Gekko japonicus | reverse complement strand
TGGTCAGGAGAAGGAAAGATCTGCCTTTAAATCTGACAGTTCATTAGTGTAGTTGAAAAAATAGTAGATTTATTTCCGTTTTAATTACAAACAAGTACCAATTTTAGCCTTATAACTGTGCTTTGAGAATGTAGTGAGAGTTATGAAGGCGTATTCTAAATTCTCCCGTTGTTTATCTTTATAATCACTTATGAGACCAATCATTTTATTTAGAGGACAATCATGTATCAAAGTTACAAAGATTTATTTCTTTTCCTGTCACCTTCTCTGTCAACAGTGTCATGTAAAGGGCTAATCAGGCTTTCTGTGGGTGACTTCCAGTCAGAAAAGACAAGTCTCCCTCAAAGAGTTCTTCTCACATAGATCCAATAGGGATTTTATAGCTGTTTAAGCTAATGATGAAAATTCTCACAGGGCATAGTGGTACAGACCCTTAAATTGGGTACAAATTAGATAATTTCCCAGACTATGAGCAGCCTCAAAGCAGGTCTCTGGAGAGGCACTATATACATTTTCTAAACAAGCAAATAAATAACATTAGCCAGCATTTTTAAGGCCAACTTTAGCCCTGGGATGATGGTTCACATTTCTTGTCCTTAGCACCATTTCTATAGGCTGCCACATGCTCTCTTCTGGAATAAAAGGCAA
>NW_015238107.1:0-648 GCF_001447785.1 Gekko japonicus | reverse complement strand
AAGGTTACTTATCACAAACAGCCAAAGAAGAGAACAACTGATGCATTTGACTGGTTCTCCATCCCAAGACACACATACCAAGGGGAGACCCCACTACCCTACGAGGGGCAAGGGCAATGCACCCCAAACAGGCAAGCAATGGTGGGGAAGTCCAAGCCCCCAGCTAGGACTGCTGAAACCATTTCACCCTGCCCCCTCATGCCCACTGTGTATTGCCATAACTATCCTGCCCCCCTCCCACAGTTGCTAGCGGTAAGTGCGTACAGTGCCGGAAGCAGGAGGGGCTAGCAGACATTCTGGCACTCCAGTAATATGCTTCCAACCAAATACCATGCTAGCAACTGCCACCCCCTGTGTCTCTGCAGGTGGGAGACACAAGAAGCACCATGTAGTCTGAGCCTGTTGGGCACAGGAAAAGAAAGGGGTAATTTGGGACAGTCAATCAGCGTGAGCAGGCCATCTCCTACAAAATCTTATTGGACAAAACTTCAGCTTTGCTCAGGAGTTCAGCTGGACCCCTTGAGCTCTCCCTACCTGGGAATCAAGTGAGGGCCTTGGGTGTGCCGTCCTTGTGATTTTCCACTGTTCTGTGCCTATCTCTGTAGTCTTCCCTGCACTGCTCTGTACATTTGGTGTGGATGGCAAGGC
>NW_015238106.1:0-648 GCF_001447785.1 Gekko japonicus | reverse complement strand
CAACTGCTTTCTTCTCAGGTGCCCAAAAGAATCTCTCCTGGGAAATTCAGCGTTACGATGGTTGGTACAACAACCTCATGTATCACAGCCACAGTTCCACAGGTGAGGGCACGGCGGAGTTCTCAGGCCTCGGATGCTGTCGCAAGGGGCCACCGCGGGGTTGTGTATATGGCATGCATGCACTCTTGTTAATTCAGTGTGCCAGTGAGCTGCAAAATCTTAATGGGAAATGGACAGGATGAGGCCGTGAAGGCTAACGCTAATCTGGCAGTGCCGGGGAGGAAACCAGAAGGGAATGGCTGCAAAGCTTGAACCAAATCCGACGGAGCGTGGGCGTTACAATTTTTCTTCAGCCCATCTCAAGCAGCTAAGTTCTTCGAACAGATTATTGCTAATAGAGGCAAAATTCCACTGGTGCACTTTCCCCCAACGTTGTGATGGGGGGGGAATTACATTCCTGGAACGTCTCCTTTCTTCATGTCGCTTAAAGGAGCAGAATTCCTCTTGCAAGGCTGGAATGTATCTGCTCAATTAAAGGAATGCTCCCTTCATTCTGTTTTTAAGCCCATCTGTCCTGGCAATCTCCGCGCTGGTGACAGAAAGTGCCAACAAATTACTAATGACTTATGGTGATCCTGTAGGGTTTTC
>NW_015238105.1:0-648 GCF_001447785.1 Gekko japonicus | reverse complement strand
TCTTCTTCTTCTTGATCATGAATTAATGTTCAAAATGCAGTTGGTGTGGCTATAAAGATGTTCTGTGGGGGATGAAATGCCCTTGAAAAAATCAAGGCACATCCTTTCTCCAAGGCAGTAAAATCCATCTAGATGCTCTCCATTTGTTCTTACTGCTGCTCTTTCCCCCCACCTCAGGTGCAATAACACTTTTGTTTGTTTGTTTGTTTGCCATGGGTTACTTTTTCTGTTTTGGCCGTCTGTCTTTTCATAAGAGGACTGTGATTTCTCAGCTTGCTCTAATCCTGGTAGCTGCTCTGCTTCTCCTCTGCCCATCAGTGCCTCTTCTGCCTCTCTTTCTCTCTCCACTGGACTTGGTTTTAATCTAAACCCTATTATTCCTTCTGCAGCTGAAAGGAACCATTCATCCAGCTGGAGATTTCAATGCTGATGGTGATGCCAAAGTACTAAGGAAAGCAATGAAAGGTTTAGGTAAGTAAGCTTTTACATGAAGTGTCTTTCTTTTTACAGGCTGATTTCTTTTGTGGGAAAACAATATCATGGCTTTACAGGAGTGCCAAAAATTTTAGATCATCTTAAAATCCAAGAATCTTTTCTTAAAGCAATCTCTGCCTATATGTATTTGAGTTTTCATGTGAACTCTTCCAC
>NW_015238104.1:0-648 GCF_001447785.1 Gekko japonicus | reverse complement strand
GGGCCTTATTCTGAGTTGCTTCCATTATATTAATCAAACTACCATTTGTGTGCCTAAAAATTATCCTTTAGGAAGCTAAATTTTCCTCCTGCTTTATGTTGAATCATCTGAATAATTTACATATTCTATAAGTGCAAAATAGGCATGAGAATTATCACTACAACCATAATCATTGTTCAGAACTAAACACACCTGCATGTGCTGCCTGACTGTGAGAAAGACAAAGCTTAATGTATCATAATTCATTTTAGAGACTTGCAGTGAGGATATTCTCATGTTTCCCGCAAAAGCCTCCCCTAAGCGGTTTGAGACTCACGCCAGCCCTTATTTTGATACACATCAAGCTCCACGAGTACTGCCACAGCTGGTATGGCCAGAAGAGGACTCTCCTAGCACCCCCCAACAAGACATTCAGGGCCAAGGAAGCCCTCCCATGGTCACATGGACAAGAACGCAGCTGAGGGACTGTTTTGTAGAAGGTGCAATACAAAGGGGAAAAAAGGTTTAAGGCCAAAAAATAGCACCTGAATCGATCCTTCCTACCCCCAACTCTCAGTTTACACATCATTCCTAAAAGGGAAACTTTTGATGTTTTCATAGGGAAACCCAGCATGACACCACTACCTTGGGCAATAAACATTTTATTTC
>NW_015238103.1:0-648 GCF_001447785.1 Gekko japonicus | reverse complement strand
GTCTGCAGTGTCTTTCATGTTATTTTATTGTTGCCTGAATGCTAAGGAAGGATAAGGGTCAGTGTATGGTGGACTGTGGCATACCCAGTAGCAGTAACCACTGTGTTCCCGGTAGGTTCACAACTGGGTTAGGGTTGAATCCCCATCGGCAAACACATCCCATTTTGGTGTGCACACATAGCTATTCCAACCGGATCAGCCATAGGGATGCTCGAACACCTGCCAGGTTGGCTCACATTCTGTTCACCAGTGGTAATCAGGCAGCCAGTTATCATCAGGCTGCTCGCAACCTGTTTGCCTCTGTTTGCAGGAGCAGATCTTTTGCAACCATCAGAAGCCGACTCTGAACTGATGAGGGGTTTCTGATGTTCTGTTGGGGAAATTTTGCTCTGCACCTAGCAAAGTGTTTAGGGGGTGGGGAGTGGAATGAGAGGTAAACTCCTAGCTATTTGTGAGTATCGTCTGGAAATCAGGCTCTTCTCATCTCTCATCCTGGGAACGTTGCTGCACCCCAGACTTGCTGAGATGCAGAAAATGGGGATCAGGGGGTCAGACTCCCAACTGATTTCTGTACTCCACAGCCCAAGGTCTCCGTTTGGGGTGGAGGGAAGAAACAGACCACTGTTTGGTGTAGCGGTTAGGAGCGCA
>NW_015238102.1:0-648 GCF_001447785.1 Gekko japonicus | reverse complement strand
ACTTGTGGGTGGAGCAGCAGCCAAGAGGGTGGTTGGAGCAGCCACCACTGCAAATTCACCAGCATGGTGGGTGAGCAGAAAACCTGCCCTAGAGGATATAGGGGCAGGTGGGAGGAGGAGGAGCCACCATAGTGAATGTGCAGGAGGGAGGGATAGCAGCCTCTGCCCTCAGGAACAGAAAGCCCCAGCCCCACAGAAGCCTATTTGCATTCCTCTGTGCTTGTGGTTGGATCAGTCAGGGAATGGGGTCCTCTCCAGGGCCATTTCTGCCCCAGGCCATTCAGGCAGCTGCACATCCACAGCTGCACATGTAGGGTACCCTGAAGCAACTACCACAGCTGTCTAAAGGATCTGCAGAGAGGCTGGCAGTGGTGGAGGTGTGACAGTGGGGCATTCAGGTGCAGTCATGGACACTGTAGCGCAGGGTCGTTGACAGTGCTGGGCCCAGGGCATCTGTCTCGATTGCCCATGGCTAAAACCACCCCTGCAGAGCAGCAGTTGTTCCCGCTTGCCTCCACACCATTCACTGCTGCTTCCGTAGTGGGGGTACCTTTTCCTGACCTGTGTGGAACCAGCCACTGGTGATACGAACAATATGCAGTAAATGGACATCCCAACAATCCATTGGATATTGTAACTCTGCATGCA
>NW_015238101.1:0-648 GCF_001447785.1 Gekko japonicus | reverse complement strand
TGATGTAATTTATATAAAGGTGATATGAACTAAGGGATTCTCAGGGCTGTGTTGCACCACTAGGAAGTATCCGACGTGTGTTCACCACCCACGTTGTTCAGCAGTAGCAATATTGTGCAAAATGGTCACAAGGCTAACTCGCGCAGTGCATGTTTTTCACGAGGCTGGTGAGCAGCACTGAGTCATCACTTCACTCATTTCTTGCTCCAGGTCCGCCTGGTCATCGCAGAAAAGGGGTTGCCATGTGAGGAGCGGGATGTTAGTATGCCACTGACTGAGCACAAAGAGCCCTGGTTCATGCGGCTCAATCTTGGGGAAGAGGTACCCGTGATCATCCATGGAGACAACATTATCAGCGACTACAATCAGATCATCGATTACATGGAAAAGACTTTCACAGGAGGTAAGATGAGAGACCAGGCGACAGTCAAAGTCTGGGGTCCTAGGGAGGAACCTTCACCCTAGAGTCCCGTTTCCCTTATGTGAATAGATAATGAAAGTAGAGAAGAGTTTGTGAGCAGGGCTGCCAATGAATTAAACAAGGTAGGTTGAGTAATCAGTTTGAAAGGCAGAAGGTGAATCAATGTAAATAAATTTGCATGGATTACTTCTTTGTAATAGCAGAAAGAGCAAGAGTCCAGTAGCACC
>NW_015238100.1:0-648 GCF_001447785.1 Gekko japonicus | reverse complement strand
GTGCCTTATTTGAAGAAGGGCTGGGGCAAATAGATCCCTGCCTTTAATGCTGGGAATATCTCTTTTCATAAATGAAAATGTCATACTATATCAAGCAATGCCAGGAGGAAAAAAAACACATATTTTACAAGACAGCCTGAGCATGCAAATTACCTCACAAGGTAAATTACATTGTGAGGTGATTTGAGAGAATGAAAATAAGGGTAGTTTATTCTTACAGATGACCATTCTGTACCCAAATTGTGATATAATTCTAATTATCACTTGATACGATATATGTAACCAAGCTACTCCAGACTGAAACAACTCACTGCATTGTAGTCTTATAAATGGCTCTGTATAGGGGCACACGTCTATTTCATGAGGCAGATCAAATGTAATTGATATCCCAGTGTTCTTTTCAGAATCTATAAACTTCAGTGTACTGTTTGTGATAAGAATAGCAGTCCATTAAGATCCATCTTTTAAAAAGATGTTGTGCTATGCATGGTCAAAATGCACCTTAATATAATAACCCCTTAATGTTAGGAATTAAAATTACATGAAACAAAAGAAGCAAGAATATTTTAAGGCAATGTCTGTTAAGAAATGTTTGATTGTAGCAAACACTTGTTTACACACAAGGAGAGATCAATTACTCAAGAGGAC
>NW_015238099.1:0-648 GCF_001447785.1 Gekko japonicus | reverse complement strand
TCTCCCAGATCCTAGTCCAACACTGCAACTACTACACCACGCTTCTGAAGCTATTCAAGATATCTGTAGAGGCACCCCTAAAAGAACAGTTTTGAATGAATCTGGGTTAGAATCCCCCCCCCCTTCTTGAGATGCATTTGCTTCAAACGTTTGCCTCTAGATGCTTTTGTTTCGTTCAGTTGCACGGATGTTCACTGGGTTACTGAATATTTGTGTAGATTCACAGGCATGTGTTTCTGCAAGTCATGATTGCCCTTTGTAGTCTCTCTGCGGCCCAGGAGAAAAGCACAACAGAGCCTTGTTTTCGAAAGGCTGGGTGAAATGCCAGCCCTCTTGTCTGAGTTAATCAAAGTGTGTTCAGCACTCACCCCGTGCAAGTTTAGTTTTCTGGCATCACCTTTCAAAACCACCTGAGAGAAAAAACAGGAAAGAGAAGCAGGCAGATTAGGATCAGGACATGGTGCTGAATAACCAGGGCAGGTATTTTGATCCCGCCGATCGGCGCGCAGGCAGACAGCAGCTGCTATTGAACACTGAAAATCTTGGCTTATGAAGAAAACAGACAGACTCCCTGGGTGGGCCCCATCAGTTGAATGTGGAGTATTTTCCCCATTACCAAAGTTTCTGTCATTTCAAGCCCCCTTTTTT
>NW_015238098.1:0-648 GCF_001447785.1 Gekko japonicus | reverse complement strand
AGTTTACGCCTATGCATGGGACTCTCCTAGCTAGAGGGGCTGGAAATCAAACTCTACAGTGTAGTTTTTCCATGACTTTTTGCTAACATAAGGATCTAACCACTATAAATAGTATTTTTGGTTCTCCTTCCTTCTGGTTTATTGCTGCGTGACTTACTTGGTACTGAATGGTACACAAAGGTGTAATGCATTTGCTATCAAGTTTCTGCCTGCAAGGCAATTTGTTCCTCCATTGGACTCCAGCTTCCTTCCCAACAGCCACTGGGAGGGTTGTCACACAGCACAGCACAGGCTTCTTTCTGTGCTTTTAGAAATACTGACTCATGTGGTCAGGGCTAATTTTAACCATGCTACATCCAAAGGGGTTTTGGGTTTTTTGGGTGTATGTGGGGGATTAAAATATGTATGAATAACATGGGCATTGCTCCACACAAGTGGCTGATAAGCTAGGCTTGCCAGCCTTCAGATGGGGGCTGGAGTTCCCCAGGGATTTCAACTGCTCTCCAGACTATGGTGGTCAGTTCCCAGTAGGAAATGGCTGCAGGTGGACTTTATGGCACCCTCCCCAAGCATCACCCCCAGATCTCCAGGAATTCCCTAAGCCAGAACTGTCAAGCCTGTTCATTCAGAAGGACTGCAGTGCACTTC
>NW_015238097.1:0-648 GCF_001447785.1 Gekko japonicus | reverse complement strand
CCTTCTGCAGCAGTGCACCCTATGAGTCAAATCTTTACCATGGAAAAAGGAATATTAGGAATCTGTTTTACGTTGATATCGTTGGCAGCTTTCTTGTGTTTGCATAGGAATTGTCTTTCAAAAGGATTGCATTTCATATATTCTGAGCACCAACTAAAATAACTATGTGCAAGGTCTGGCATAGGATACAATTGAAAAAAAATATCTTCACATATATATTTTGATTGATTCCAATGCCATTCCGCAAAGTGCTCTTTTGGTTTGTGCACCACTCTTGAGATTATACTGAGGGAATGCTTTGAAGACAGAATGCCAATAAAGCATGGTCAATAGGTATATGCTGTTAGATTTGGCTTTTCAATGCCACATTAATTTATTTGAATAATATTTTGTTTCAGCTGCTAGCTGACCATTCCTTTGTTAGGAAAAATGGCTAGTTATTAGTATTCCAGGATGAATGGCTGAAATTTCATCAATTAGAAATAACTTTGAGGAGGTGGTCTGGATGAAACAGCCTTGCAGTTCTGACCCAAGAACCGAGTTCAGTTTCCACTTCTCCCTTGTGCTTCTTTTCAAGCCATTTCCTGTTTCATCACACTGAATTTCGCCTATATAATGTACATATTTTCAACTTTATTTGTGCATCAG
>NW_015238096.1:0-648 GCF_001447785.1 Gekko japonicus | reverse complement strand
GAAAGGCCGGGCAGCTACAACCCGTAGTTAATCAAAATTCCACTTACAGGGTTCCGCTAAACAAAAACAGAAGTTTTAAAAGAATTCCAAGCGGCCATGGTTCCCTTAAACCTCTAGATCTGAGCATCCGTGATAGAGAACATTGTATTTAATATTCAGTTCAAAGGAACAGAAATGCACATTATTATTTTAAATGAGATTTTAACCCAGAGCACTTGCTTTGGGAATTTTCTCCCCCAATTTCATTTCAGGATCTAGAAGGAAAAGGATTGGGTAGGGATGTTTTAATTCCGCTTCATTATGTAGCAATGACACTCATTAAAGGTCGCTTGTAGATGTTAGCATGAACATTTGTGATTTCACAACCCTTTTCCAAATCCTTAGCACAGACAGTTTCCAATCGATGGCTTCCAAAGGTCTATAGTCTGTTTCTACTTTAACCGGTTTCTGCCCACAAACATGTTCGTGAAGCTGCTCAAAAACCCAAACAATTGCCAACATTTCTTTCCCCCAATCTGTGCATAGTTCTGTTGCATGCTTAGTCAGACTTTTGGAAGTGCCAGATTGGAAACATATGCCTGAAGCAATTTTCCACCAAGAAAGGACAGTGCTGAAACCATAAATCATACCCTGCCTGTATGTTAAGAG
>NW_015238095.1:0-648 GCF_001447785.1 Gekko japonicus | reverse complement strand
CCTTTTGTATTCTCTGCTTCAGGTGCTGTTTTTGCTGTTGCTTGGCTTAATTTTCTGTTGTTGCTTGAGAATATCCAGAGCTTGCTGGTTATTCTCTGTTTATAAGCCCTTCTAGGAGGGGAAAGTTGGGATAAAATTGTTAAATAAATTCCTTGTTCCACAGAGATGCAGTTATCAGTGTCCTTTCTAGGTCTTCGCTTTACTTCATAACATATTATCCCATTGTGTGGCAAGACAAAGAAAGAGTTCAACATAATTAAATGTTATCTGACAGCCTTTTCCAGTCACTTCACGTGTCTCAGTGTCCACAAATAAAAACCCAGGGCTGTTAATGACTATTCACAGAAGGGGCTCTGTGTCTTCAGCATGTATAATAACAGTATCAAGAAGGAATCAAGGAAGAGAGCAACCAATAATTTGGCCTGCTCCCATGTGGGAACTTATTCCCACATGGAATGCTGGAAGCCCCCAAATTAAACAGTAATATCCACAGGGCATCATATGCATGGTGCATATAACTCATAGCATTACCTAATCAAAAATAGGACATACCTTTATCAATTTCATAAGGGATTCTTGATTGTGGCTACAGTGGAGCAATGTGTGTTGCCACCACAGTGGACAGGGGCAGAGCTAAGCCCCTGTGTC
>NW_015238094.1:0-648 GCF_001447785.1 Gekko japonicus | reverse complement strand
TGAGGTTGTACGGAAGGGGAAGACCAGTAGCTCAGTGGAGGCAGAATAAGAAAGAATGATTGTATCATATTTCCAGGATAGCTATAGGATGGATTATTTATTGCTTCGCTTCTCACAACGTTCGTCAAACTCAGCCCTTTGCGTTGGACGGAGCACAGCTGTACAGCTCAGCTGGGACCCAGATGTTCCCACATATCTTTGCATCTGTTGCTGTAGAACTGGACTTCTCTCACCAGTCTAGAGAATATAAATATACAGAGAGATCTAAAAATCTTATCGCCTCACTTTTCCCCCCTTCGCCAAAACGGTGAATAAAAACATACCATGTGGGGGGACCTGCAAAAATGTGTCTATCTGTGAAGGGGAGGGGTTTTTTGAAACAAATGGCAGCATTTCCTTCCCTGACCCTAAATATCTCCCCCAGGATTCCATCAGCTCTCAGGATATTGAAGAAGGCCTTTCCTATCTGTTGACTCTCTTCTTTTGTTCAACTGCTTTTGTTCAACTGTTCTCAACTGCTTTTGACATTCCAGAGGCAATGAGCATGCTTAGTACTCATCAACCAACGTTTGGGGAGGAAAGGGGAGAGAGGCCTATTATGTATGGGTGTTTTCCCTCTCTTTCACTGTGCATGTCCGTTGGGTTTTC
>NW_015238093.1:0-648 GCF_001447785.1 Gekko japonicus | reverse complement strand
GGCCCTGCTTCTGGGCAATCCAGACCTGACTCATGAAAAAGATTGTGTCATTCATTCCTCATAAGGAGGTCCTTCACGACACCTACTAGATCCCATAACCTAGAAGTGCCAGGGACTGAAACTGAACCTTCTGCATGCAAGACAAATGCTCTACTATTGAGCCATGAGCTCACACCTATTGAAGTCTGGGAAAACACGTGAAAATGAAAGTGTTTTCATGAGATTCCCTGGCATCACAAGGCAGGTGATGTCCTTCCCCAACACTTGGGCTTCAGAAAAAAGGCCGCTTTTTTTAAACTGGAGAAGTTTAGCGTAAAGGATGAATCCTGTGGGAGATCATGAGAAAGAGGGATAAGAAGGATAAGAGTTTCAAGCAAGGATGAACACCAGCTTAACCGAATAAGCAGCTTTTGTATGTTCTGAAAGCCAAAGAGGGCCTCCAGTGAGTGCCTCCTAAGCTGTACATAAAAAAGAGGAAAGGAAAAGTGCAGGGCTGATAGAAGCCATTCCATGTACTATCTGACTGAAATGTTTCCATCCAGTCAGCCTTGTATATTCAGCTGAAACGGTATAAATCGTATATCTTGCTTTCCAGCCTCGTTCCATGGGAAAAACTAAACACATGCGGGAGGGTGGTGCATTTTTTTT
>NW_015238092.1:0-648 GCF_001447785.1 Gekko japonicus | reverse complement strand
GAACTATTTATCTTCCTCTTGTTCTGAGACGTGATCCCCAGGGCAGGTGAGTGCAACCTGTGTTTACAACAATTGTCTACATTTTGCTATTCAGGTATTTATTTGTAAATTGAACGCTTGCCAAATGCTGTTCAGAAGAAAAAGGATATGTATGTATGTATGTATGTGTCATTAACCTTGATGCTGATGAAAGATGTTTGTGGGGGAAGATGAACAGCTCTTTAATTGTAGCATATTTCTTTTTCTTACTAAGCTTTTAACTCTGGTGATGATGTCAACAGTGCTGCTCCTTGGATGGTGATGCTGATGAATCTGAGCTAATTACTAGGACCATCTGCTTGATTTTTGACATCTGCCATCTAGACTATAATGCGGTTTTTATTTTATTTTTTTAGTTCTTGAGAAGCAATACAGACTTCCTCAGCTGAATGTGCTGATCAGTTTGAGGATTGCAAGCAAACATTTTTTATGCATAACTGATTCGTGTGGGGAGCCAAAATGAGCCCCCAAGCCTTCATTCTGTGCTTTCATACTTTGCTCACTGCTTAATCAGCTATGCTTTATACAGGGAACAGTATTATGAAGCAGTTAATCCAAAGGATAAACACCTTTCAACTCTGTTCATAGTTCCTTCTCTGCAAAAAGTCA
>NW_015238091.1:0-648 GCF_001447785.1 Gekko japonicus | reverse complement strand
TCTCTTATGTTCTTATGTTTTTAGCTTGTGTGGACAACACACACACCAGCTTCTAAAAAAGTGCCATGTTTTATTAGAGCCCAATTTGTTTTGAAAACAATTCTTCAGGCACCATCTACAAAACATGAGAATGGTTTAAAGTCAGCTATAACTTTATTATCGAATCTGAGGCTTCCGAAGGAGAAGAAAATGGCTGTTTAGCTACCAGAACTTGGCCAGACCTTTAGTTTCAGGTGTCTTACCTGATTCAGCAAATGCTCAGGAATTGAGATGAGTATGGGAAGATTTCCCAAATACCTCCGCAGGGTAAATCCATCCACAAACTTTGCTGTGTTTGTTTCCCTCCACAAATCCCCTCTGTTCCCTTAAATGATGTGCATCAGTAATTCTGCATTTTGTATGGATGTCCTGTATCTTGCCTTCTATTGGCATTCCAGTATTGAATGTTAAATAATCAAACATCTTGGCTACAATGGTGGATAGGATCTCAATCTTTATCACCTGGGAAGGTGTCAGAATAAATCTTAGGGTAAATGCAAGGACTGCCAACAATTTGTCATGAAAATACTGGTAGAAAGCGCCGTCATGTCACAACAGACTTATGGCTACCCCATAGGGCGGTGGTCTCCCATCCAAATACTGACTGGG
>NW_015238090.1:0-648 GCF_001447785.1 Gekko japonicus | reverse complement strand
ACAACAACAACAAAATCTTCGAGTAGATATTTCTTTGACCCAACAGGACAAGTGTCAGCAGCTCTGAACACGGTAGGAAGCAGGGAGGGGGGGGGAGGGAGAAGCTTTGGATTTCAAATATCTTTCAGTGAGGAATTAGCTTGAAAAAAGATGTACAGCAATAAGCCATGAAAGGGGTCCAGACACCATAATTCAAGGAACAGCATATGATATAAAACTGGCAGGCATCCAGCTCAGAGCCAGGTGCCTGAGTTGGCTAAGATTCAAGTGGCCTACGGCCACCTACGGTGCTTTCAGGTAGAACCAGGATGCTGTTCACCTTGGTATGCTCTGCTTTCGTTCTATTTCAGGTCCTTGCAAAGGATTCCCAGATGGCTGGCTGCCGTCCAAAATAATATGCTTTCAGATCGCATCATCTCTACACAGCGATGAGGCTGCGCGGAATAATAAAAAAAGAAGGTCCCTGGAAAAGAAATACTCTTCATGCCGCTTTATTTCTTCGGCTGAGAGTGGAGCTAGGGATGGTATTATTTACACATGATTACTGTGTAGATGGCTGATAATACTTGATGCTAAGCACGTGTGTGTCTGTTTGGGGGAGGGTGATCAAACTAATGCCAACAGGGACAGCAGGTGGAGATTTTAGAA
>NW_015238089.1:0-648 GCF_001447785.1 Gekko japonicus | reverse complement strand
TGCAGAGAGGTGTGGAGGCTTCAGGGCAGGAAACATGGCCAGAGGGAGCAGCAAGTAGAGGAAGCTGGGGGAAGGAAGAGGGTGATTACCATTCTTTGAGACAGGCAAAGGATGTCAATGGTGAAGTGGGAGGTCAGGAGCAGCGCTGGGGGGGCAAGGTGAGCTATGGGGGAGCATTCAGCCAATGTTATGGTCAGGAAGTACCTCACCAACCCCCTGAGCCCCCCCAGCTCCAACCCACTGGAGCACTGGTTGCGCATGACCACCACCTGGTCCAACCTCTCTAGTGTGGCCATGAACCTCCCATTGTGCCCTCTCACCAGTGTACAGAGCAAGCACATGTTCCCTAAAGTGGGAGATATCGTCACTCCCTACCACTCCCACCTGGACCCAGCCAGGGCAGACAAGCTGTCCTTCCTTAAGGTCAACTTCCCCATGCTGGGCCACCCTGCTCTTGAATGGGCAGAGTAAGATCCATGTCTCCAGTCCCCCCAGTTTTCCCCACATTCCCCCTTCCTCCTCCACCTCTCTGGATGACCCGGCCTGCGGGCTGCACTCTTGGACCTTCCTTGAGTGGGAGGATGGTTGCCTCTGCCAGACAGGGTTGGGCTTGACCCACAGCTAACCCAAAGAACATCTACCTCACAA
>NW_015238088.1:0-648 GCF_001447785.1 Gekko japonicus | reverse complement strand
ATGTTGTGCAACTATTAGAGGCTAATTTAATAGACCAATAACCAACCCTGTTAGAAACTCAGGGTTCCCCCTCCCCTAAATAGCTTCAATTACTAATCAGACAGGTTGCATTGGATCTGAGCAATGGACATGCATAGAGCTGGCAAGCATTCCTAGATCATTCTGGATGATTAGCAATGTTAGTCTACTGTAGTAAGACAAAAGTCCAGTGGTACCTAGGCTAATGTTTATTCCAACATGAGCTTTCATGAGTCAGCACCCACTTCTTCAGATGCATACTTTCAATTAACTGCTCTTCAATTAACTGCTCTTAAAATATACAGAATGAATACGTGTGCTAGGTAACATTCATTTATCACACTACCCCTTCTTCCCTTCCTTTTTGCATGGAACTCAGATACAGAAGCCTTCCCAATTGCTGTGAACTGCAGTGTGTTGTTATGTCTGAACTGTTACGTTCTCTTACCTATGAATCAGGATTTCAAACCTGAATTAAACCATGATTTAGAATCCTGGTCTGTGGGAAAGAGAACAAACAAACCAGTTTATCATTTGGATGTTGCTAAAACTCCAGCCAGATCCTCTTCAATAACATTTAATACATGCTTCTGTTGTAATATTGAAGACTAGGAAAAAGGCCCATTGTGG
>NW_015238087.1:0-648 GCF_001447785.1 Gekko japonicus | reverse complement strand
CCGGCTGTGGCTGCTGACTAGAGAAGGCGGGAAAGGCGTTCTGTGCATGCTCAGAGAACCTCCCTCCGTTGCCGCTACACCTTTCAAAGCGCCGAATGACTCGAAGACATTCCTCAGGCTGAACTCTGGATTTCTTCTTAGTTTCCGTCCAAAGATTATTGGGAACCGTATTGCCGGGATATGTAAGGAGTTATCATTCGAAGGGCTTCACACCGTCTTGCTGTGATTACCCACTCTCCTCCACCTTTAGTAGTTAGAAGCACTACTTGGTGTGTTTGTGCTTTAGTTTCCTGTTTGGAGTAAGGACGTCCGAGTGCATGTCGAGCCATTTAAGGATTTATTTAATTTCAGACCATAAAGATAAATCTGGATCTCTCCGCCTCCATCTTTCTCTTTTTAGAGGAGGAAGGAGCGTCCGAAGAGGAAGAGCGCGTGATTCTCTGTTCTGCATTCTGGTTCCGGCCCCTTCGCTCGTTTTCCAAGCGAAATCGAAAGACCTAGAGAAAGCTATAGCAGAATTGCACCGCTAGGTGGCACTAAGGGCACAAAATCGCATCGGTGTCCTAAGGCGAATTGTTTGACTCCTTAGCCTAGGGGTGTGATTCTCGCGTATAGGTGTGAGAGGTCCTGGATTCAAATCCCGCACAA
>NW_015238086.1:0-648 GCF_001447785.1 Gekko japonicus | reverse complement strand
TAGCCTGGGCTATCCAGATCAGGGCTATTGCAGTTTAAATTCTGCTTTTTTCCCTCTGCATGTGAACTTTTAGAGAGAGGCTTGCTTATTTGGCAAAACCTTGCCCAATGGAAATTCTGGGGCATTTGAGAAGGTTCATGTTTGCAGATGAGTTTATAAAACAAAGAACCTCCACTGTTGCTTAAACCAACATCCACTTCCTTTTTTGTCTGCTTCTGACAGACGGTTGTTTTCTTCTCAGTTTCCCTGTCTTGCATGTATCTTAAGATACAAGCTGTGGAGAAGTGCCCTCCACAGCATTCACCCTAGAAATTCAAAGTTATGCTGATGGATCTGGCAGAAGTAAGAACAAAAGGTTTAATGTCTCACACCCTTGTTGCAATGTCACACCAAAATGGGACAGAGATTGGAAAAGCCAAAAGTCTAGCTAGTAATTTCTTCCTTTCAAAGCAGGAAGGCAGGATGACGCCAGAGAGGGACAGACTGCCAAGGGAAGATTATGAATTCACAAGACAACATGAGAAGGAACTTTCTATTCTCCTAGTTCATCTTTCTTGGATGGGCAAGAGCTGTGAAACACTAAGTCTTTACCTAGAGACTCCATATTGTCCACATGGCAAGGGACAATGGGGAGAAGTCCCAACTCTG
>NW_015238085.1:0-648 GCF_001447785.1 Gekko japonicus | reverse complement strand
CCAGGGGAACTGATCTTTGTGGTCAGGAGATCAGTGGTAACTTGGGGGGAATCCCAGGCCCATCCTCCAGGTTGGCTGAACTCTCATGTGAGAAAAATAACTTCCACACATGAACTGGAGGTCTGATTGTTACACATCTTAATGTGTCTGAGTGAATCTGCACAGTTATGTTTCACTTAGTAGACCCTTCCATCCATGATTCAAACAGCTTCAAAACTTATCGATTCTTCTAATGTGTTTTACATGAAGCTGTCCTTGAAAATACCCTAGAAGCTTCAACTACTACAGAATTATGGCATTCATATCCTATGTTCTATTTGGTATCATCATCCAGATCCAGGTAAAGGTGCTGAGATCCACATACCTGAAGGACCAAGAGTGCCTATATAAGCCCATGCAGCAATCACCATCCGGACAGCAAGCCTAGCTCTAGTTTGGTGAATACTTTGCCAAATGACTCTGTTGGCATCAAGAGATTATGATTTGGCGGCAGTCACACAACAGTGCTCGAGAACAATCTTCCTGGAGTGGTGCAGAATGTCCATTCGCAAAGGTCAAACATTCCTGAACAAAGCAGGCAGTTGGTTAAGGGTGGAGCCGTGTTTCACGCTGCAGTGTTTTATGCTGCAAAAGAGACTGCCTGTTTTA
>NW_015238084.1:0-648 GCF_001447785.1 Gekko japonicus | reverse complement strand
GAAGTCTGGAATTCTGCCGCCCGCTGCTGGTACTTTTATAGTGCGGCGATACCCTTCGAACCCAGCGGCTTGCCTGGCAGGGAAGCTTTTGGTATATTAAACGCTACAGAAGCAGTGTTATGTCCTGAAACAGCAGGAGATCTAGCATAGTGCTAAAGGCAGACCAAAGGCAGTCTGCAGGTTTTTCTTTATCTGAGCCTCTCGGCAGCTGCAGTGCGTGGCTGGGACAGAGGGGGATACCTTGTTAGAGAGGTGACTTAGAGGGGGGATACCTGGTTAGAGAGGTTTTTGTTGGTATTAAGACGGAAAATCATCAATGGCAATCTATTTAGACAAAAAGGAAGTCATCCTTTAAAAGTCAGTCAGACATAGAAGAAGATGCTGTGAAGAAATGCCTCACCTAATCCCAAGAGAGGTCGGAGGACTTGTGATTTTATCGCACTCAGTTTTGTGTAGAATTGTCTTTCCGTTGAAGCCAACTCATGCAGACTGGCAATGTAGCCCATAATGTTTTTATCCACCAAGGCCAAACAGTTCGTTCCCCCTGCTGCCACACTGCTTATATACCCTAGCTGGAAGGAAGGCAAACCATTTTTAAAAACCTAAGGAAAAAAATTACAGTCAGCTCTAATTTACACAGGTATCTTC
>NW_015238083.1:0-648 GCF_001447785.1 Gekko japonicus | reverse complement strand
CCAGTGCTGTCTCCGTCCCGTGACCAGGAAGGAAGCCGGACTGGAAGGGATCCAGCGTTTTAGAGTTGTAGTGTCTTATGGTGTTTTAATCCTCCATCTTGCCTTCTCCCTCTGAACTTGTTATATCTAAAGGCAAATTATTTTAAATGATGAAACAAATTAGTTACAGAATATCCTCTGTCCCTGTCCATTATCCCTTGAACATCCATGCCCTCTTGGGCAACTCTGAACAACAGCCACTGCCTAGCAACTGATGCTTCATGAATCTGACTGGGTGACTGGGTTGCTGCAGAGATCAGGAAATTGTTTATTTTCCCCTACTCTTTGGCTCCTAGAAAATCTTTTAGCAAGTTTTTAAAATATTTTTTACACTTTACTCATGGTCTAAGTCAGGAAAAAAACACTCAAGTTAATTGAAACAAACACTATTTGGATTAAAAATAATTCGTTGGTGTCTACTTTTATTTTTTCTTGTTAGCATATACACTCATGCATGAAGGAAGTTGACATAACTGTGTACTCCCCCCCCTTTCAGGAGGAATCAGATTACTGCTACAGTTTTGGAGGAAGAAGCCCCCAACAACAGTGTGTCTTGGGATTTTGTTGATCCGGTCCAAAGAGTCTGCTGTTCTTGTTCCAGGTGTGTAC
>NW_015238082.1:0-648 GCF_001447785.1 Gekko japonicus | reverse complement strand
ATTGGACACCCTGTGAATCGTTTAAAAGCAAGGCGTCAGTGTCTATGACCTTCCACCACCACCCCAGTGGCGGTGCTGATGTGATGTCATGGAATCTATGCAAACATTCCAGCTACTGAGAGTGGGTGAATGAGTCATGGGCTTGTGAGAGAATTACGTCAGCTGGGCTGAGGGGAAAGTGTCACAGGGGTGAGGCGGCCTGTGAAGCTTCTAAGATTAACTGCCGGAGCTGAAGAATGCAAAGAAGAGGGGATGTTCTGACAGAAAAGTTGGGCATCATTATGGATTAAATCGATGCTTGTTTTTCGACCTAAAATAAGCATCTTCTGTATGTTATAACGAATCACGTCATTTTCCTCGGGCCCAGAGGGATGTTTGTGTACCTCACAAACCAGACTGAGTTGCCCTGAGGGATATGAAGGGCATGCTATTCCGTTTGCCTTGGTGTGAAAGTGGGAAGGGGAAGCAATTCTGAGGGGGGAAAGGGATTTTTAAAAATTCCATGAACCCTACCCACCTCCTCCTGCACCCCTAAGTCTCTTGATGTGAACCTTATTTCTCAGCCTTCCTACATTCAGAGGAACTTTCCCACCTATTAAAGAATTAGACAGTGTGTTCTAGATTGTGGGTGATTTCCCACAAGCGCTG
>NW_015238081.1:0-648 GCF_001447785.1 Gekko japonicus | reverse complement strand
AGTGTTCCAACCCTTTTATCATTCTTTTATCACGACCCCGCAGAGCTCCAAAGCGCTGACAATATTGGGCTCGGCTGGATTTATCCGGCTGCTAGCAATTTTTTAAAAATTAATCACTTGTTCTATTTGTTCCCTATCATGGGATGGTTTCGGATCGGCTTCCTATTACAAACCAATTAGCCAAATGGCGGATTTACAACGCAGGAAGATGGATCAAGCGACACTCCGCGACAAGACTGCGGGAACACCGTCTCATACTTGTGGCTCAGCACACAGGTCCCCAAAGCAGCTTACATAAACACCCAATTAAAATACAATTTAAAAAGTCACCGAAGTCACTCGTCGACAGATTAAACAACAAGAGAGACAGGTACAGATAACAATCCCGGCTAAACTCATTAAAGCCGGCGCACCACGGGGCCCTGTCTTCCATGAAAGCTCATAATACGGGCTGGTTTTAAAGCGGCGGGATCGGAATGTTAATTTTTGTTTTCTGAAACGCTGAAGTCCACATCCTTGAGCCTCGGCTTGCAAAAAGGGGCTTGCAGGCTGACCTTAGGAAGGTTTACTCGGAAGGCAATCCCATTGGGGCCGACTCCCAGGTAAGCGTGATTTGCATGGCAATTTGAGGCTTTGCGTCGCGATTTT
>NW_015238080.1:0-648 GCF_001447785.1 Gekko japonicus | reverse complement strand
GATCCCTCATTCCCAGTGCCATCCCTATGCCTGGATGGTTTATGGAGCAAAGGGCTGATCTGAGAGTGATTCAAATTAAGAAGTTGACATGGTAGAAGGGAAATGAAGACCTCCTCTCCCAGAGCCACATCCCTCACTGGAGTTGCTCCATTTTCCCACATCTGCTGTTAACATTTTCCAAGAATTTGGGAGATCCTAGTTACAGATCACCTGCACATCATGTGCCAACTAATACTACTTTCTTAACATAGAAGCAATCTGAGTAACAAATGATCAAACAAAACAATTCTCTTTTCTTCAATTGTCTTTGAAAAGCTTGAATTAATATTTTTCGAGTCAGAATTTTTATTCAGCATTTCTGATTGTGAATACTGTCAGATTTGAAAGTTTGTGAAAGCACAACACAGGAAGGTACCTTTGAACACAGAAAGCTGGTGTTTAATACTGCTGTCAAAAACCTCACCCAAGTAATGGTGGTTCACTTACAGCAACTTCCACTTTAGATTTTGCAATTGAAATGTGAATTTAAAATTGAAATATAACCCCCCCCAACATTTCAAGTCTTAATCTTTGCCAGATTTGAAATGTTATTTTGTTTTCATTACTGACACATCTTCACTGTAAGCCATTGACTCCACTTAAGAAAAA
>NW_015238079.1:0-648 GCF_001447785.1 Gekko japonicus | reverse complement strand
CATCCATCCATCCATCCATCCAGTTTATATTCCAGCCTTTCTTCCTAAAATTCCAGCTTCTAGAATTCCTTCTTCCTCCTCTCCTTTATCTTTGTAATAACACTGTAAACAGGTTATGGTGAGGGGCAGGGGGGACTGTCCCAAAATGATCCATTGAATTTCATGGCAGAGTGGGGATTCGAACCCCAGTCTCTCCAGTCAAAGTCTCGCTGGCACTTCAGCTCGTTCACACTGTCTCTTATGTCTGCCAAAAATATATCCATCTCTCCCTTCCTCTAGTGTACTCATGGCGGCATACATACTAGCTCTGCTGTGCCCCTGTTGTCCTCTCAACAGCCCTGGGAAGGAGACTGAGCTGACAGACAAACACATAGGTCCAAAGTTACCCAGTGAATTTCATAGCAGAGTGGGTATTTGAACCGTGGTCTCCCCAATTTAAGAGTGGCACAGTGGCTGCTTTATCCTGGCTCCATCCTATGTATGGTCCACAGAGATGGGCATGGCCACAGATCTGGTCAGTGGTAAACACTATTGCTCCTAGTCTCTCCTACTCCCTCTCTTGTAGTCCACTGTTATCATACCACTGAATGTATGGGATAGGGAGGGTTGTGAAAGGAGCACAGCACTGTGGGAGAAAAAGTAAAAAAA
>NW_015238078.1:0-648 GCF_001447785.1 Gekko japonicus | reverse complement strand
AAATAAAATAAAATAAAATAAATAAGTTTGGGAACCTCTGGAAGACATATAAATACGAGACTAACACGTACCCATTGATTTCCAGTTTGATTTTGGAGCTCCATAATTCTTCAGCTGGTCTGCCTTCGGGATGTATGCCATGATTGTGATTGATGTACATGCTGTAAGCTTGGCAGTACAAGGGCACTGCCATGCACTCTTGATGCTATGTTTATCTCTCTACTATATCTCACCAGCAGCGCTGCTGATCTGTGCTGGACTAACGGTACTCCTGGGGTGGGCAAGGGTCACCACACGGTGAATATGCAGATTCATTACGGTTGCTGCTCCAATCAGGGCAGAGATTACACAAATAAATCTAATATGACAGCAGTGGACGAGCCCTGGGCACATGCCCAACCTTACCTTATGGCTCCTATGCTATTGTATAAAATATTTATAACTTAGTAAGCATGGACTTTACAAACACTTTGTATTACCCTGAGCAGCAAATAGTGTAAAATACATAAGAATCATGGAAAATCAGTGTAGACACCCCGTCAAACACCGTGGAGAAAGAATTTCTTCAGTGTTCAAGTTTTCATTGAATTTGATGGATCCTGATACTGTATATACATTTATTATATATGGGTACTTCAGACATCATAG
>NW_015238077.1:0-648 GCF_001447785.1 Gekko japonicus | reverse complement strand
TAAGATAGGCAAATCAGTACTGTTCCACCTTAAATGTTGAAATATATTCTATATATGCCACCTAGCAAACAGTCTGCAAAGTGATCTATTGGGGAGATATTTTCTTCTAGCTATTACTGAAGCAGAGGTTTTTTTAAAAAAAAACCCTATTGGGCTTTTCAGCATGCAATGAAGGTTCAGGAAATGCCCCCCCCCCAGCTCCTGCCTTTCCTTGCATCCCACACATTTGCCAAAGCCCCTTTTCAGCCTCCTCAGTGTATATGGCCTACATGTTAAAATAGACATGTCTATTTTGAAAGGAAGTATTGCTAAAGGAAAAAAAAAAACCTGGAAGCAAAAACCTGTGCTACCGAGAGGCAATTGGCAGACTGGGCCAATCTGGCCCACGGAGATTTCACATTTCGCCACAGAGCCCAAGGAAGAGAAGAGACACAAGCCCGGTTCACATCTGCAGGTCAAGTAGCCAACTCTTGGAAGGCACGAATCTGACAAGGGGTAGGACCCAGCTGGGGCTGGAGCCCAGCTCAAGACACAGCCCCCCAGGGGTGAGGCCGGTATGGTCAATGGGTGGAGCATGGTGAGGTCAAGGGGTGGGGTTGCGGGGTTAGAGCAAAGGGAGATGAGGCAAAGGGGCAGAGTCTGCAGAAA
>NW_015238076.1:0-649 GCF_001447785.1 Gekko japonicus | reverse complement strand
TGGAAGGTGGACTGCATGTCATTATACCCTACTCCCCCAGGCTCCACCCTCAACCCTTTCCCAAAGCCTGACCGTTCCCAGGCTCAACCCCCAAAACCTCCAAATATTTCCCAACCCAGAGCTGGCAACCCTCGAGCAGTCGCCAATGTTAGATTTCGGTGCAGCTATCCCTGCCCCAGCCGGGCCCCGGCACAGGCAATCGTGTTCTTTGCCGATCACAGTGGCTGAAAATAGATACTTAATGAGAAAGCAGAAATGTTAGGAAGACTAATGAGAACAATCCACAGTTTGTCGGAAACGAAAAGCCTTCGCCTAGCTCAGGTATAAATGCCAGCGAGAACTCAGCAATCCTACAAGGGGATTCTTCGTTGTTCAGCTGTGGACTTGGGATTGGTAAAATACTCTGCAAACTTTAAGACAGAGAAACGAGTGATCCCATCTGTTGGGACCTTCTGAACTCTCTCAATGAGACGACATGGCAGAAGGATTTTTTTTGAAAAGGGCATTTGGCCTTAATTTGATTGCATGTAATGAGGACGTCAAATCCACCATTTTGGCCATCTGTTCAACGGGTATTGTTCAATAGACCTTGTAGGGACCCACCCCGTTCCCTGCTTCTCCAGTTTAGTGTAGAGCCAGTTTGGTGTAG
>NW_015238075.1:0-648 GCF_001447785.1 Gekko japonicus | reverse complement strand
TGCAGCAACCTCACCCCAACCCCTTTTGCACTTCTGTATCATATCATAAACTATGCTGATTGCATAGTTTAATCCACCATGAAAAGCTGTGGATCTGTTAAGTTTAAAGATTTGGCCACAAACATAACTTTCTGGTAGTGTTTTCCCAACATTCCCTTTCATCTCAGCAGAACCTGTATGTTATTTAGCTGTAGTGGAAGGACAGTACCCTAAAACTGAGCCTGTGGCTCTTACTGTTCACATTAAACAGAAAGCCAAATTTAGCAGCCCATAAACAATGGGAGAGGGGGTTGTAATTCACTATTGAAATGGATCATTTTATTGACTTTTAATTGCAAGCCTGATTTAGTTCTTTCAAATAGTACAGTGGCACTGATTTTTAAAACAAAAGACCACATGAAAAACTTTGCAATGTTTTGAGTACTGTGCTCTTGACATTCTTAAAGGAAAATAAGCTGCTGGTTCTAACTGTAGTCTTGCAATTATGTACTTTATGAAGGAAGCATGGACAATACATTAAGACAACCAAAAATATTTCTAGGACACTATGGCTGTGGTCAGACGACAGGCTTGGCGAGTTCTGGCCCCACCTCTAATTTCTCCGTTTTGTTTTGTAACGGAGAATTTGGATCAGACATCCCACCCTGA
>NW_015238074.1:0-648 GCF_001447785.1 Gekko japonicus | reverse complement strand
TCAGATCTTGGGTCTATCAAGGTCAGTATAGCATACTCTGATTGGCAGTGGCTCTCCCAGGTCTCATGCTGAAGTCTTTCATATCACGTACTACCCAGTCCTTTTAACTAGAGATGCATGAGATCAAAACTGAGATACTGAACATGTAAAGTGGATGCTCCACTAATGACCCATGATCGCCACCAAAGGGAATAAAAGGGATGGGGCACACAGAAAGGGCACTAAATAACCATGGATGCATTCTTTAGAGTCCCCCAATAGGATTTTGGGTTATAGCATGGTATTAGAGAAAATACTTACTATGAAGAGAAAGAGTTAACACAGAATACTAACTTCCCCCCCTTCTGCTGGTGTATGAATGTGTTCATATCAACATTCAGTTATGTGTGCAATTATAGGCTGAGGAAATAGAGGAAAGGAGGAAGGGAGATGAAAGTGAAAAATACCTGGTCTCTGTGATAGGTGACATTTCCTTTAGAGTATAGGTGTCTCTACCCTAAGGACAGACACTTGAAATTTAACAGTAGACTAACTTCAACTACAAAGGTCTGCTTATGCCCTGTATGGGCCATGCTTGTTGCTTATTAAAAGAACAATAGACAGAAGGCAATTCCAGTTCACAAGCGTCTCGGGTATATAAATTGTCTA
>NW_015238073.1:0-649 GCF_001447785.1 Gekko japonicus | reverse complement strand
CAGGCCCCTCCTGGAGACTGGCAACCCTGTGATGTTGGACTAGATGAACCATTGATCTGATCCATCAGGATTCTTGTTGCATTCTTATTTTGCAAGAGGTGAGATCAAAAGGCAGGTCTTAATGGGTTAGGGTGGCAAATCACTAAAAGTTTAACCATCCGAGCTTGAAACACTTGGGCCGTTCAACAAATTCTCCTGAGATTACACTACGTACAAGCCTGAGGTCAAAAAGTGGCCATGCAAAATACCAAATGGCTGCCAAACTGAGCCTGAAATAGCATCAAAAATGTTTCGAGTAATTAGATATCAGAATACATTTTACCCTTTTATTTTTGTACTAAAGTTCTCGGTGTGTGTGTGCGTGTGTGTCTGCGCGTTTAATTATGAACATGAACCCAGAGGCGTTTTGGATATTAGAAGCATTTTTAGAGATCTAATCTATATAATTAATTTTAATGTAATAGCCCCAGGGCCTTGTTCTGGAACTTTAGCTAAGGCCTGATGGATGGCAGTTCTATACGAGCGAAACCTCTTTCTCCCAAGCTACCTCGGCACCTTTCGAGAGCAGGTGAGAGATGGAAACGTCACCCTGCATTGACTGAGGGTGGCTCAGAGGGGTTTGGGAGAAGAAGAAGAAGAGAAGAGATTG
>NW_015238072.1:0-648 GCF_001447785.1 Gekko japonicus | reverse complement strand
TGTTGGGAATTAGATATATAGATTAATATGACTCTACCTGCTTAAATGTTTTAAAGTGGTACACCAATCATTTGCACCTCAGTCTACCTGTGTAACTGCCTACTGTGTCTATAGCATGCAGGAGATAGAAGGCCGGGCCCTCATTTCCTACCACACATACGTACTTACTCCCATTGACATCTCCAAGATCTATTTCCATCTTAGAACTGTGCTTGTGCACTTGATAACTGGGGTATCATCTGCTCATGGGCTTATTGCTTATGGGGAAATGAATTGAGGCAAAAAAAGGATTTTGGTCAGACAAAGTTCTGAACAGAACACCAAAAGGTTAGCAAAAAAGATATTAACATGCTGGCAGGGAATGTATTTATGCACGTATGCTCCCTTCAACGCACCACCTTTCCGAATAACAAGTGATTTGACATAATGGCATTGTATATTATTTTAATGCACTTTATATAAAGCCTTTCCATTAATTTTATACACTGATTCATCAAGTACGAACCAGATGATGGTGAAGGACAGTTAATTTCCTCTAGAATAAGGTGTGTTTGGGCAGCTTTTGTCCACAGTCCAGAAAAACTTGTTTCACAGCACATGGCAGCTGACTAGGAAGCATTCCAAAACTTCATGAACTGTCAAATCTCC
>NW_015238071.1:0-648 GCF_001447785.1 Gekko japonicus | reverse complement strand
GAAGTGACTGTGGGTAGCTCTAGGAATTGGTAGAAACTCTATGGTAAACCCCGGAAGCGATGTGCTGGCAACAGAGAATGCTGGTGGCAGCGGGTAAAAGCGGGTGGGAGGCCTGGCAACCGTACCTGAGCCCAATTCCAAACAGGGATAAGGGAAGGGAACCAATGGTCAGCCTTCATTGGACCGGACCTGGCTCTACAGCTACCAGTGACAAAGCCTTGCTCTGCGGTCTGTAGGGGCCACGTGCTTCATATGTCCTGTCATCCAGCCCCTCCTCCTTCCCGGACGAGTGCTAAGGACCCCCAGAAACAGAGCAGGGCTCTCCTGCTCACCTGTGTCGAGTAGAAGCTGGACAATGTCAAAGTTGGAATGCGAGACACTGTAGTGCAGGGCTGTGTTCCCGTTCCCATCCGACAGGTTGACGACGTGCGCCAGAATCACCGGCGAGATTTCGGCAAAGGCCAGCAGGTGCTCGGCCACCTGGCGGGCCGACGAGGATTTCTGGCTGGTCACACGGAACCACTCCTGCAGGATGAGGCTGGTGCTGGTCACCTAGAAGCCAAAATGGAGCCGTAGTCGTCAGCAAAGGAGCGCTAGGGGTCAGAGGCCATGTGGGCATGGTTAAGATGTCTGGGGACAAGGAGATGG
>NW_015238070.1:0-648 GCF_001447785.1 Gekko japonicus | reverse complement strand
AATGAGTGAGATAGAGTAGATTGAGAATGTATAACTGTCCCTAGATCACCCACTAAACTTCCATGGCATAATGGGGATTCAATATCAGTATCTTTAAATTTCGGCTGCTCCCAGCAGCCAGACATTCATTAATTTAAAAAAAATTATTTAAGGCTAAATAATTTTAATTGATACACCTGTTATTATCTTGTCTCCTCATGAATAATTTTAAGCAACATGATCTAACAGGTGCAAAAAGACAAACATGCATTTGTGATCTGTATGTCATCAAGATTAAAAGCATGACCAACAAGGATATTGTTATTATGATGCCACACTTTCAATACAGTATACTACAGTGGCATCAAATAGTCCAAAGTAATGATGCATTCTTTTGATACATCACTAACCAAATGCAGAGTAATGAGGTTATCTCATTGATACCCCATCAGAAAGTCATTATTTTGGCAATGTACCATAGGTAGTATATAGCAATAATGATTTGCCCTAATGAAACTATGCACTGTAATGCCAGTGAGAAACAATATATTCAATCAGTGTAATAAGTGTGTTCTTGTGTATTTATGCTGCTATTAAACATATAAACAAAGGGAGCAGGAACCGGTAAGATGTACAGATACAGCTATAAAAGATGTATCTTTTGCTGTC
>NW_015238069.1:0-648 GCF_001447785.1 Gekko japonicus | reverse complement strand
ATAGGAGAGACAGCTATATATTCACATCCTAACTACTGTGTTCAGCAAGTCTCAATGCTGAAGACATTAAGGGAGTTTGATTGTTTTGAAGTTTTGGAGTCACACTGACCCAGGTGGTAACTAGGGCTTAAGATGCTAAGGAAGGGTACATTTTACCAGGGCCTTACTGAGGTCTTGGCTGCAGTGACATTATTGCATAGCAGAAAAATGTAAGCTAAATGTAGCTCAAGCTTGAGGATATGTATGGAAATCCATTTCCCATATCTATGAAAAATATCTATATGGAGTATCCAACACTTGTAAGATTTACTGGGATCAATGGGCGGCAGTATTAGAGTAGAACATTTTGAACAAGGACTTGCTGTCCCAGTTCAGCCCCTTCTCTAGAATATTGAGTGTTCTTATGTAGTTAAACTAGGACTTTTAGAAATGAGTATGAGAGCTACCTCCCCTTATCTAGTTAAATGAGATTTATGGAAATCAACTGCAACTAATTTTCAGTCAAGAGCACACAGCTCTACATATTTATGTATTTATTTATTTTACATATTGCCAGTAAATGTGGCAGGGGTTGAAAGAAGTTTCATCAAGCTGATAGTCATCAGAAACTTCAGATGTTCTACTATGGGGTTAACTTGCCAAGCTATG
>NW_015238068.1:0-648 GCF_001447785.1 Gekko japonicus | reverse complement strand
GAAGAAAGGGTTAACCCCCATCCAACAGAGCTTGTTCTGCTTATCTGCTTTCAGAGGTTAAAAATGCATGGAGAGATGCAATCGTGAATCTCCCTGATAACGTGTAGTTTATCCCTCACTCCTGATGACAGATTTGTAGCTGGAAATGACTTCTTCTGCACAACTGGGAAACCTGAAGGAGCAAGGTTCCTAGTTCTGGGGAGAGAGCCCTACCTGCCCATACTTGTGATGAACGCACACAGGTCTGGGATGGGGGCTCGCTGCTGCTTCCCCCTTTATGAACAGTCGGTCTCTTTGGCATGCTGTGTGAAAAGAGCTTTTGTTTGGTCACAGTGGCTGCATTGCCACCCTCTGCACTAAAGGCAATTAATTTTTTTCATCTGGCTATTCATGTGTAGCCAGAAACCACAGAGCACAACTGTCAGACTACATTTGGCATTCTTAAGAAATGGCCGCCATTTTTCACACTAGGTGCCTGCCACTGAGGCCACAAGAGTGCTGTATCTTTTCCTGCCTAAACCTTTCTTTTCCAATGAATTCTGTGCCCATGTTCACCAGCCGTTTATCAAACAGGTTTCTTCCCCCACCAAACACCGCCAACCCTTTTGTCAGCTTAGCATATGGTGTTCAAATCCTTGATTCCCCCCC
>NW_015238067.1:0-649 GCF_001447785.1 Gekko japonicus | reverse complement strand
TCAAAGGCTTTAGCATAGTCAATGATGCACACTTTTAGGTGATCTCTAGAACTGCAATGAAAATAATAGACACAGATGTGGAAAAGCTAAGTTTTTTCAAAAATGTCTGTTTCTTTCTTCATTCGTTACCATTGTTTTTAGACATTAGGCATCATAGGGAAATTACCTTCTTTTTACTTGTTGTCCATGAAATTCTATAAAAGAATAAAACAACATGTGAAACATGTATCTTCTTTTCAGTTTATATTTGCATTTTGCTACCTCAGCAATGCAATGAACTACAGTGGAAAACCCAAAGAAATCCCTAACCATTCACAAAGTTCTCTTCTGATATTGTTTCCCCGGATTATGGCCACAGAGGACAAATGCAGCAGCTTAATTTAGAAGCTCTTTCAGCTCCTTCCCATGTGCTACATTTTAAAAAAGACCAGTGGCTCTTGATATAAAACATACCTTTTCATGCGAAAAGCAAAGACACTATTTGATGATCTAAAGTATCTTGAATTTCTAAAGAATAGGAAACAGTAGTGAATAAGCACAATTTATGAAAGTCTATTTTAAATAATGGTTATGTCTAACCAGGTTATATATTCCTGATTCAGATACACTAAAACGATATATGGTCTTCACTGATTTAAAAATGGCACCT
>NW_015238066.1:0-649 GCF_001447785.1 Gekko japonicus | reverse complement strand
CGTTAACAGGACATGCATGCCATCAGATATCATAGATCTTGCTCATTCAGCTACCAGACTAAGAATGCTTTATCAATTTAAAGTTAAAAAACTTGTGGTTATTTATGAGATATGTTAAAGGTCAAGCCTCAAAGTCCATAGATTCTGATTCTGTTATTTTCAGTCAGACTGCACCTGCGATTTTGCTTAGGCAAGAGAAATGAGTAGAGCTATGAAAAAGTACAACCATCCCTGATGATAGGTCCCCCCTCTTGGTGGTTTTTTACTACGCTGGATGTTGATGCAAAATTTCATGCTGTAGCTGCGCACCTTCCATGCAAATCAGCAGCCTGGAGGCATCCCACCTGGTCTTATTCATGATTGCTGAGTCACAAAATTAGAATCTTACATTACAAAACTGAAGCATCACTTGACATGAGCTATTCACCTCTGCCAGGTGAATTGCTGATCTTGTTAGTCTATTATCCACCTTTACATAAAACTGCTTCTCTTTTAAGTCTCTCCAGCCAGAATAAGTGCACTAGCCTGCAGGGGCAACATCCTTTCTTAACAATAGCCTCAATCCAGAATCTTGATTTGTCACGTTCCCAGGAACAATTCCATTGGCAAGACATTAAAAGTTCAGTTTAGTTCAGTTCAATTTTATTGC
>NW_015238065.1:0-649 GCF_001447785.1 Gekko japonicus | reverse complement strand
CATCCCCCTGACCCAAAATGTAAATAGTAGATGATAAGCACTAAGAGTGCCAATCACGTGCAAATTGGTTAATGTACAAGAGCCCTTAATGCACTGCATAAAAATTAATTTGAGGATTGAAAAACAGAGAAAAAAGCGATAAATCCAAAATCTCAGGTCAAACATATACCTACCATGTATTGCTGATACATTTTGTAATAAATCTGGTGTAAAGTGTGTTCTCTCATATGGTTCAGTTTATGATCTGTTCTTGGCAATCATATTTAAAACATTCAATCAAATAAGAACTAAATTGCCAGTTGCAGATGGGGGCTGAGTGCTGAATGGGTGACTGGACTTGGCTGTGACCATGAAAACTTTGAGAACACTATTCCCATAGTGGATCCCTGTACCTTCTGGCATTGCATGCATATCAGCCTGTTCAGATACTTGATGTTGACAGAAGGAATGCATGGGGGGAGTGGCATTGTGACATCAAGCCCTACCTTTCATCAAATGTGTTTACTAGAACATACAAATGAAACCTAGTGTACACGTGGATGGCTCTCTGCACACAAACAGATACATCTCTCATTATGCCCTTTTATTCCAATGAATATGTCTAAATTGTGGCATGGGGCTTGCTGCTGGGATCTTGCTCCCCCCCCCC
>NW_015238064.1:0-649 GCF_001447785.1 Gekko japonicus | reverse complement strand
GGCCGTGTGCGGCAGTCCCACTTTCTCCTTTGAGTAAGGAAGTGGGATTTCTGGAAGCAACTGAGACCAGAAATGCCTTCTCATCACCGCAATGTTCAAGCTGTGAATGCCACATGTTTCTGTAGCCCTGTGCCTCTTTATGAGCATTTCTCCCTCCCCTTTTCAGAGATATGCATGGCACACGCTCCCCCCACCCAGCCTTCCCGTAGCAGTTAAAAAGCGCCAACAACGACAACCCTGCAATGCGTCTACAGAGTTAAAGGATAAATAATTCAGGAGGAGAAGAAAAAAACACAAGAAAGGCTCAGGCAAGGGAGGATAGAGACCCCGGATGCTTAATAGAACCTTCCATCTAATTGCCGAGATGTAATTGTCTGGTACGTATTACCCATAAGAGGGCATCGTCCCTGACAGAATTATAAAACTTGAGATGTCAGCTGCGGGGCTCAGCTGCTACTTGTAAATGGCTTCTGGATTTTACGGTGCTTACCGTAGATAGCTTGGTTTTATGGGTCCTGTACTGTAAGCGTCTTCCACGAGACCAAAGTAAAAAAAAAGTGGAGCAACGCAAGACTGTGGGCCAAGGGGAGGGGGGAAAAATCCCATCGATTCTGGAAACTGAAGTCTGGAGGCATGAGACGAAGCCAGG
>NW_015238063.1:0-649 GCF_001447785.1 Gekko japonicus | reverse complement strand
CCACTTGAGCCACCGCAGCTCCATGGTGTCTATAGATGCATAATAACACCATATTTAATAGCAAACCAACAGTGCATTCTTAAACATAGCTATACCTTTCTGACTTCAATGAACATAGGATGGTGTAACTCTGCTAAGAAACCCACTGGATGGTGAGATTTATGAAAGCAGCAACAACAGACCACCCATAGACAAGGCATGATTTCCCTAGGTCTGCAGAAAAACATGATTTTGCCAACTAACCCTGCCCCAACATCCTGAGGAGGGCTGAACTTGCTCCAGTAGGCACAGAAGGATGAGAACACCAGACAGACTGTTAAAAAGGGGGGGGGGATAGGAGGGAAATTTAGACTGCTCAAGCCTCTGAGAGTTCATAGAATTTTATAGTGCTGCTGAGCTCTCCTTACATTCTCAGAATACATAGATTCTTCTCAGAAATTCTCTACATGTTATGCTTTTGACATGGCCACAATGTGCAGGAGTGATTTAAATACATGAATGGGAAGTGGCCTCGTAAGCACACTGTATACACATGAGCAAGACCAATATGAAAGCTTTACAAGCCCACAATAATACCAACTGAATTGAAAATGTTTTGTGACAGATCAGTAAAATACACTAAATTGCAAAGAGAAAGATGTACATCAGT
>NW_015238062.1:0-649 GCF_001447785.1 Gekko japonicus | reverse complement strand
GGGCAGAGGAAGAGATATATGACCTAGCAGATACGTGCCTGCCTGACCAGAACACTTAGTTCATGTTCCTGCCAAATGACATTATCCCAGATTGGTGTTTCTGTGCATAGCATGCCTCCCCCAATGGCTCATTGGTTTGGGGTGGGCTTCGATATAAGTTGGGGTGATGCTTTTCTGAACCATTCCATGTCTGGGAATTGAATCTGGGACCTCTCATGATGGCAAACTTTTCGTCCTTCCCTTCCCTTCCCACTCTGGCCTTCAGTACCAGGGACAGTTCCAAAGCAGAAGTCAAGTTGCTCCATCATGATAAAGGACAAAACAGCCTTTTGGATCACTAATATCTGAACATGCCTAGCTGTCTTTCACGAAGAGCAGACAGGCACTTAAAGCTATAGCACTCTGGCTTGGATATTTCACTCTGATGTTGCTCAGTAACTCCCTCGCTGGTATACTTCCAACAGCCTTTTCCAGGGGTTCATGTGAACCCTGAACTAAAAGACGCCAACTGGTGAGTTCATGTATTGAGTGTTCAGGCTAGTCCCGCTCCCTTTCAGATGCTGTTTTCCAGGACTGGCCTCAGATCTCCCATTTTATGGGCTTTTACTCCACAGACTGAGTTTCAGCTAAACCTGGCTCATGATAGCAT
>NW_015238061.1:0-649 GCF_001447785.1 Gekko japonicus | reverse complement strand
GGGAAGCGTGAGCCATGCTACGGAGGCATCGGTTACGCCAGTGCTAATGGGCCTCTTGCGCAGCCATCATACGAACAGCCAAACAGGCAGACGGCGCGGTCCACACGGGACCCTCCTTTGTATTCAGCACCAATCCTTGCCAGGCTGTTTCAAAACTCACTCTGGAATTCCGAAGGAGCGCTCTCGCCATGCAGAGTAGCTGCCGTTCCCCCACGGAGAAATTTTCTCCGTTCTCAACAACTTCTGCCTGAAGCTTTCCTGGCAGTTTGGAAACCTGAAAAGAAACAGATGCGTTCTGTTATTGGCTGCAATCACATTACTGCATTTGGCCACCCCCATGCCCCCAAATGCCTGCCTGCCTGCCAGCCAGATCTTGGCACATGATTTCTTGATCCGTTCTTCCTTCAGCCAGTTCCTGTCCTTCATTTTGCCAAACTTTCCAACAGCTTCTGATGCTCTCCCCCTTTGTATACATGCATTCATTTAAACTTAACTCAGGAAACTGGCTTGTTGTGGGGAAGAGGGAACAGTTTAAAACCCCCTCCTGTAGCACTAGGGACCTGGTTTGATTCTTCCCTCTCAGCTGCTTTGAATGTAAAATAAATTACAAGGGAGACAATCAGGGGTCATTTCCTGCAGAGGTGCACAG
>NW_015238060.1:0-649 GCF_001447785.1 Gekko japonicus | reverse complement strand
GGGGATCCACCCTACTCAGGAGAAAATACGCACCATGTCGACTGCTCCTTTACAGTACTTTATACACCAAAAATAGTGTCAGACCATTAAAAATAGTTTTAAAAGATCAAATCCGTAAAAGTCTGGGTAAAACAAAATGTTTGAGCCTAGTATTTAAAACATTAGGACTCGCAGCAGGTACACTTCTAGGCAAAGGGCTTTCCACACACAGGTGAGGTGTTACCCTGCCTCTGGTTGCTGCCCAGGTTGCTTCTGCAGGCAGAGGCTCAGAGAGCTTGTGAGGAAGGTCTTAATTGGTGGGCTGGACAGTGTGGGAGGAGACACTCCTTCTCGTGTTCATGATTGTCAATAAATTTGGTAGTAATTTTCATTAATGTTAATGGGAAACACATTTCCAACTCTCATTCTCCCACTGCCCACACCTGCGATGAAATCTTTATGAACTGTACCACTTAATCAAGATAGCCTCTTTCACAAACTTCTCAATTCTGGAGGCAATGAAAGACACAACATACTTCTAGTTCAAACTTCTTTTCCCCACCCAATTGGGATAAAATTATTAGGTATTTCAGTACCTCACCCAAGGGATCCTCCCTGCCAAATTTATTTGTTCATTTAAACATTTGATTGAAGGTCAAAGAAGACGGGG
>NW_015238059.1:0-649 GCF_001447785.1 Gekko japonicus | reverse complement strand
GGTACCAAAATCAGTATGTTCGCCTGCTGGTCATGTTCACCATGAATGTGTCAATATTTGTTATCTTTATATAGCTGTTGACCAATTAATGCTGAGAGTTCTACCTAAGACCAACAGTCATCCTTCCGGCTGAGATTAAATTCGAACCTGTGACTTCAAGGGCTACAGCTCATTCTCTTAGCTATGGCTTGTTTGGAAAAAAAAAATATACCACCTCTGCTGAGACCTTTTTTGAGGTGGCTCACAAAGCAAACGTCAAGAGAGAGAGAGACAGCAATCCAAAAAGGTCCATCGCTAAAAAAAAATCCCCATATCTAGTCACCACCTGGAAAACAGGGTCTTGCCTTGTTAAGGTACACCAGCTCCCACTTGGAATTAGGGGATAAGAGCAAACACCGTGACTTCCCCATGAGATCATTTCTGCATATCTTTCATTTTAGCAATTCGGCACTGTATTCTTTGGAGCATTTACAGAATGTATTTCCTTCACTGCTGAAGGAGCCATCCAGAAGCACCTGGCATTAAGTTCTTCTGGCACATGGACTTGGGCCTCACTACGTGCTCTGAAAATCCAGTAAAGAACCATGATGCTTTTTGAAGTCAGTAGGAGAGTTCCTGCCGCCGGGCTCTACTGGTAGCAGGAGCTCCT
>NW_015238058.1:0-649 GCF_001447785.1 Gekko japonicus | reverse complement strand
CCTTTCAAACAAAATGGAAAATGACCAAAAATTCCGCTAAGAGACTAATCTGAAATAGGGATTACCACTATCTTCATGATTTAATTTGCAACATGCTTACTCTAAACAGGGACTCGTGGAGTTCAATGGAATTCACCTTATAGCAACTTATTTAAGATTACAGCAGGAGAGTTCTATTTTAAAATGGGTTCGTCTTTCCCATCTCCTCAGAAACTTTTCCAGGCCTCCATACGGTTGTATTTGAAACACATATCCTCATCCCTGTCTTCAGTGGAAACAGTCAGAAAATGCAAATTGCCCTTTTATCTTGATTAAAGCGAAGCTACACAAATGATCTGGCCAGCTCACCTCTCAAAATGTCTGTGGAGCTGTTTAATACTCATGAGATGTAAAACTAAATTTCTCCTCCTAAACCTCTCTGATCGTCTCTACCAAAAGAACAACAGCAACAAAAGAAACCCTCTCTTTTGCATATGACCCCCACAGACACCCAAAGTTTTCAAGGAAAAAAAATGTGCTTTCTCGAAATAACCAAGCCAGATGTTTTAGGCAGTCTTAAAGAGGGAAGGAGGGTAAGAATAGGAAGCACACATTTCCCAGTCTGGGCCTGAGGGAAAATCTGGCAAACAGGTTAGCAGGCAGGCAGGCA
>NW_015238057.1:0-649 GCF_001447785.1 Gekko japonicus | reverse complement strand
TCCCAGATGTCATAACCCATACCTTGTCCAATCCCTACCTTACCCTTTCTTACGGAAATGTAATAAAAATCTTAAATGTCGAGAAGGCATTCCCCTTCACTTGTGGAGGTGTGCTACCTTGGTGGCACAACTCTGCAAGTTAAAGGAAGGCATTTTAAAATACTGAATAAATTCGGGTTTTCTGATTATTTACCACAATCCTAATATCATACCGATATTGGGATTTGGGAATATCAGGAAATACCGATATTTTTTCGGGTCAAATGGACCCGAATCTGGGGAAAAGCCAATTTTTTTCCTGCACACCCCTACATTTAAATCACCCACTAATCCCAGTGGGATTCTTGGAAATCATCAACAGTTTTCTCCAGGCGGGCCCACCTTTGAATCATTATACTAGGTGTGAATGGGGGAATATAAACTGAGGAGAGGATAACTGTCAAATTCTCCTACTTTAATGAGAAGGCAATGATCAGATCATCTGCCACCAAAAGATCACAAGATCCAATATTCAAGCTGGATAAAATTAAACAAGCCAGTCATTTCCTGTGGCCTGCCCCCTTTGGACCAATGGACACTCTCTGGGAAACAGTGAAGTAACCAGGAAAAATATGCTCATTCATTAACCAAGTCTCCTGAAGAAGTAAAA
>NW_015238056.1:0-649 GCF_001447785.1 Gekko japonicus | reverse complement strand
TCCTGCTTGAAATGACTCCTGTCTAAGACTATTTATAGTTGATGTACTTCAGGACTCTAGACCCAGAATTCCATCAGAAACCCCAACTCCAATGCTTCAATGGATGCTCCAAAGAACACTATAGAGGAAGACCCACCAGGGAGGGGAGATCCCATACTTTAGATTAACATTACTCCCAAGCATCTTCCATACCTCCCCCAGATGTTTAGAACGTTCAGACAGAATGGCAACTGTATCACCCCTCCCCCAATCTTGATGCATTTGTGCACTCACTAAATAACCCTCTACTCATCAGGTTGTAGCAGTGTCTCCAATGAACAGGACACAAGATAATGCACCTTGTATGTACTGATTGTCCCTGGTTGGCCACAAATCCCCAAGCCCCTGTGAGGTTCTGCCATTCTTGGAGAAGCACAGCTACCTGTAACTAAACTTATGATGCAGTTTTCCTGATATGATCAGATCTAGCTCATAGGGCAGTGGAAAATATAACTGGAGAGTTCCAGTGAATTCCCCTCATGAAGAGATGAGGATTTTTCCAGTGACCACATTATCTCTCCAACTATTTGCTTTCTCCAAAATAGACATCAGGGGTCTACTAAATAAAAGCTGGCTCACTGCGAAAGGAGCCTGACTAAAGTTTATTGAA
>NW_015238055.1:0-649 GCF_001447785.1 Gekko japonicus | reverse complement strand
CCCGGAATGGCAAAGTCCAGCAGGCTGACGCCGTGTCAATTTCCCTCTCTCCCGGCTGGTTCTTCGAGCGGCCACTTTCTGCCGGCTTTATATGCGCCTCCTCGGCCCCTGATTGGCCGAGCCTCTTCGGGTCACGAGGCAGAAAGGCGATCAAAAGTAAAGTCGCTCCGGATCCCCCGGCAACTTTTTTCTCTCTCCTGCTTTCGGTCTCTCTCCCCTTCGCCAGACCGCTTGCATGGGAAAAGGTTGAGGGGAGAGGGGGTCAGATCTCTGCAAAGGGAACCCTACCCCCCTCGCCGGTAAATCAGGAGCTGGAGGCGGCTGGTCGATCCGGATTTAAGCCCCCGGCTGGTGCGCCGCGGAAGGCAACGCGTCGTCCTGCAGAGGAGCGAGTCCTCCGAAGCCTCTTAGCTTGGAGCGGAGAGGTTCAGGGGCAGAGACGCAGGATTCCCGTTGGAAAGGGGGCGAGGAGTGGGAGCGGGCGGGGGGCATCGCCCTGGTGGGTTTTAACCCCATTTCAACCCCGGAGAGGGTGAATGGGCTGGCAGGATTCTGCTCAGACCGTGTCAAGGGGTCCCTCATCTTGTAAAGCGCAAGGATTGGACCTGTCAATCTCTGCTCGTGTCCTGCGTCAGGGGTCGCCACCAAA
>NW_015238054.1:0-649 GCF_001447785.1 Gekko japonicus | reverse complement strand
GTGTCCCTGGATTTGAATCTCGCCGTTCCCCTGCAGACCAACACGCGGCCACCCTCTGAAATTGCTGCCAAGCTCATATGCTTCAGCCAGTGAGATCCTCCCTCCACGCTTCATTGCTCAGACTGAAAGACCTCATCACCTCCCGCTGGGTTGAGAGATGCGGGGTTTAATGCAAGCTCAGGTGGCATTTCTGGAATTGATGGAGAGGGATGCCTTTCCAGTCGAGGAGGGGATTGCGCCGGCGAGAAGCAAAGATCAGCCGCCGGCAGCGCGTGAGCCTCGCGGCGCCTTTGTCAGGCAGACAAATGGTTGCCCCGTCAAGCGATCGATTCCTCGTTACGTCGGACATATTTGAGCAAAGGGGTCTGACCTTTCCAGTCCCGGAGAACCAGCGGGCGATTTGCAAGAAAATCATCTTCATGGCAAATCAAACACCTGGGTTTAAGTTGTAACTCCACGGCCGTTGCTAGAATATTAGGGGAAACATCTTCAGCTTTTGAGATTCCAGCAGACAGGGTTTTTTTGCTTCTTCGGCCGTCAGATTGTAGAAGTCTGACCCGATGGTCATCCTAGATTCGTATGGTGGTGGAAAGTGTGCTCAAGACACCATCGATAAATGCTGACCCTGGAGGGGTTTCAAGGCAAGAGA
>NW_015238053.1:0-649 GCF_001447785.1 Gekko japonicus | reverse complement strand
TGTGTGCTAATACATTTTCCATAATATTGGCTGCTGTTTGGTGGGATCTTTGTGGCACTACTTGAGGCGGGGTGCCCAACCCTTACTGCATGGTAGAGGCTGTTTTATCTCATGGCTTTGTGTATTGTCTTCCCTTCAGTGTTGTTAATGTCACTCCAGTTCCTGGAGATTTGCTCCGTGAGAACACAGAGGACGTCTTGCAAGGAGAGCACTTGAGTGACCAGGAGAATGCTCCCCCAATCTTGTCTGGCCGGCCAGCAGAGACCACGGGCCAAGCGCCAAACATTGCCTTCAATGAAGGAGAGGTTTGGGAAGAGACAGACGTGAACCGCAACAAACTCAGGATCAGCATCAGCAAAGTAAATCTTTTGGAATGTGCCTTGCCCTCCCCCACAATGCTCTTCCCGGTTTTAATCCTTCACAAGTTATAATAATGATTATTAATAATAATGAAGCATTTCTAACAGAAAGAGAGTAATAGAATTGTGGGATTGAAGAGGCATCCTTCCTGCCTTGCCTTGGCCTAGCCTTTGGCAAAATTCAGGACATCAAAACTTCATGTTGTTGAAACATGTGTTGTAGAGGATTATTCTTTCCTGCCATGCAAGTGACCCATCAAGCACGATAAATCTTAGCAGTGTGGTGTAGT
>NW_015238052.1:0-649 GCF_001447785.1 Gekko japonicus | reverse complement strand
GCTGCTTTTAACCACTGCATCAAACTGGCTCTGTGGCCTGTGCTCATGGTGACTGTTCAGATCTGTGTTGTTGCCACCCCGGTGCATAGTGAGCTCCATCAATGCCATGGCTTGTCTTGGTCCCATGGCTTGGGAGGAGGTGATGGGCACAGACTATACCCGTCATGGCCCACTCTGATGCTCACCAGTATTCCCCGGAACTCAGCCCTGTGGCACTGTTAGCACTTCTGGGGCCTGGTTGGTTCCCATGACTGGCAGCAGGTCTGCTTGGGGTGGCAAAACATCCTTTGGCAATATCATGGGCACATTGAAAATGAGCCGAAAGTGCTCTCAGGGGCCAGGATTCAGCTTCCTGGGAAATCTCAGGTTTCCATTTGGATTTTTTAAAAATAAAGCAATCCTGTAGTCCTTGTAGCTGCTCAGACATGATTGAAAGTGTTACGGCCAATGTGTGCTGAAATCGCAAAAGCCAGAGAGAGGTGGCTGAATGAGATTCTAAGTGATTTGGGAGTGAGTTCCTGGCCATTCCCTGAGATCAGCAAAATTTAAATCAACTAGGCAAGATGAAATAAATCATATAAATCTGCATGCTTTATTCAGGTCACATCATTCAAGGAGGAGGAGGAGGTGGATGAGATTGGATTTATAC
>NW_015238051.1:0-649 GCF_001447785.1 Gekko japonicus | reverse complement strand
TTAATAGTGTTGGGTTTGGACCCAGAATCAATGACTCAGCCCCAGTTAACAGTTCCTTGAACCAGTCTATCCGTGGGTCTGATGAGTGGGTTCCAGAGCTGTCGATGGTGAGGAAATGACTTGTTTTCTAGTAATTCCCTGGATGCTCCGCCTGGAAATGTGGGGGATCAAAGTGAGAGTGGCATGCGACGGAGGAGGGGAGTCTCTGTCCCGGCCTGGGTTTGGGAAGTCAGCGGAGCAGATGCTGGAGGCAGACGGGGCCAGTGTCTTTCTATTCCAGTTCCCCTTTCTGTGTAAAGGCTTGTTCCAGAGAGGAATGAGCTCGAGCGGTCTTTTCTTAGGGACGTGGACCACCTATAGAGGACTACCCCAGGGGGACACGTTCTGTAAGATTGGGATGGACGGCTGACACAAAGTAGTGTTGGCGAATTTTGGAAACGACCCAGCTGATTCCAAACCCCCTCTAGCATCTGGGCCCAGCTCACCCTGGCCTTGAGGCCAGTCCCCTTTTTTAGCTTTCCTTCCCACCCAGCCGTAGCCCCGTACCCTTCACCTGGCCCAGCGGCAGTGGCTCTAGGGACAGATGGCTAATACATGCCCCAGAATGCTGTGGCCGCAAGGAACTGCCCTTCCCAGGGGCCTTGGCCCT
>NW_015238050.1:0-649 GCF_001447785.1 Gekko japonicus | reverse complement strand
CCCCATGGGGACTAAAATCAAATACAGTATTAAAAATTTTGATTTATAAAAATAACTATAATACATTAAAATGCACTGCAGAAATGACCAACCATTTAATTTCACCAATGCTAAAAATATACAACTTATCTTCTGAAAATTAGTAGAGAGGGGCCCATTCAATGTCTTATGTGACTGTGTAGATATTAACAGGGTGGTGGTGGGTCAGCTAGGCCATTTGGGGTTTTAAGGATCAAAAGCAACATTTTGAACTGGGCCAGGAAACAAACAAGTCAGTGTGGATGTATCTAACCTGAGATATGTTCTAATTGATGAATGCTTGCCATCAATATGGCAGCTGAATTTTTGGACAAACTGCAGTTTGAATTTTCTGGACACTTCACAGAGGCACTTCCTTGTAGACTGTATTGCAGTAGTCCAATCTGGAGGACCTTGGGGATAACAAGGATATCACTAAAGGCTACTCTAATCACAGATCTTCTTCCATATTTCAAGAACAAAATATCAAATCTAGAATAGGACCTGCTGAAGGCATTGAGATGGTGATACAGTAGATAGCCCGCATTGTTTTGAAGTTCTTATCTTAGTTACCCCTGACAAGGCAGCCTTAACATGTATGTTGAAATCCCCAGTAGCAAAAGCCTGGGGG
>NW_015238049.1:0-649 GCF_001447785.1 Gekko japonicus | reverse complement strand
TGGCACATTGCTATGTAGACTGTCATCTTAGATTTCAAGGAAAGTTTCAGGAAAGCATCCAAATTTCAGACTGGCTACACTCCATGATACAACTATGTGTTCAATTTTCTTAAGTGACTTGACTTTATATGACATTTTTGTACTGCAGATTCTTTGAAAGCTTGAGAAACTGGTTATTATCTATATTTGAACACACCTTTAGCAGTAGTTCAAACATGTTTTGTATTCTGTTAACATTATAGATGGACAGCAAAACTTCACAGAAACAGATGCCCTTGATATAAGGTAAAAGAACATTGTTATCAGAGTGGGTAATGATGGGAGAGTGGAACAAGACCTGGATCCTTGGCTTGCTCATGCATGTTGGTGCAGCAATCCTGTTGGAGCCCTCAAAAGAAACCCAGATTGATCCTGGCTTGTTGCAGCTTTTCTGTGGAATACTTTCAGAATAGCTAAATATTAGAATTGAATTTACTATACAATTATAGCCCTGTGCATGGACAATATATTTATTCACCATATTTATATTGGGCCAGATTAGGTTTATACAGATATTGAAGCCAGCCCTATCTTTTGTAAATAGTGTGAGCTCATGGAAGAGATGTTTGGTGCTTTCTCCCATAGCCCCCTAAGCCCATCTGAAAAGCCC
>NW_015238048.1:0-649 GCF_001447785.1 Gekko japonicus | reverse complement strand
CCCCACCCATCTGTGTGTTCAGTTCTTGCTGTGTGGCTTTCTCCCATCTCTAGCCTGCCCCGGGCCTTTCCAGGAAGTGGGAGCCCAAAGCTGCTGTTAATGAAGCCCCGGCTTCACAAAGGCTGTAACTGAGTCAGAATTAAATTGCACCCCAAGTACTGCCGAGACAGGCCCTAGGGAATCCCTTTTCAGATCTCGGTGCCAGCCTTTGGCTTAGGAAGGGCAGTGTGCCAACCCAGGGTGCATGGCTGATACTCCCCTACCTCTCCCCTCTTCCTATTCTGTTGTGTTTTTCAAATCATTATCTGGGCCTTTTGTGCCCTGCTGCCCAGCCTATGCCAGCTCCAGGCTACAGAGGATTCTCTTTTAAGTTGGCACTGCCCCGATAAGTTCTTTGTCTAAGACGCCATGGGAAAAGGGAAAGGAACAAAGGAAGATGGGGTGGGGACCGACAACCCCCTTTGTTTTGTGGGAGGTGTGGCAGGGCACATCCCTGAGCCAGGTACCCTCATGCTGCCACCGCAGGTGCCGCCAGTTTGCCCCTTCTAGAGCATGTTACTGAACCAACCAGCCCCATAACTCAATTATGCTCCATTGGTGTTTCTTTGTGTACCATGAGAAACAGACCAAACATGAAGCTATCAGGCTT
>NW_015238047.1:0-649 GCF_001447785.1 Gekko japonicus | reverse complement strand
CGTTGGTCTTAAAGGTGTCCCTGGACTCGTGATCTGTTTCTTTGGCCTAGATGGGATAAATGGGATCTGAAGGTGGAGGAATCGAAGATGGTTCCTTTTTCATGGACCGATCAGTAACTGCTTGGGTTTAGATGTACAGGGATACCAAGTTTCTGCAGACGTAGAGGAGTTTATTGAAATGATCCGCTCCCCAGAGCCATATAGGTCCCAGTGGCTTTCTGATGGCTCTAGGGGATTGTCTAGTTGATGTGGCTGGTGATTGTACTGATGGCCTGTTTGACTTCAGGAATGAGGAAATGACCCGGGTGGTTTACACAATAGTTCTCGGTCACCTTCTCCCAGGTGGTAGAGCCCTGGTAGTCCCTGAGCTCTAACATGTGAACGTGTTATCCCCACGTTTCACTGAGTACCTGGAACGGTTCTGTTGACCTAAACTTTACAGACACAATGCTGGCAGAAAAGTATTTTCTCTTTGCTGCCACAAGAGCCATTCAATATGCTTTGAAACTAGCTCTTGCCTGTGTCTTATCAGATGCATCCCAGGCCATCCTCCATTTTGGCCACAGCCATCTCCTTTGTTCTTTCATTGCTTGTAGCCCTTCAGTAAATTATGAGGATATCTGGGCTCTAACATTTGAGAGAGGGCACC